>NC_062567.1:49234699-49535810 GCF_022837055.1 Prionailurus viverrinus | reverse complement strand
GAAATCTGATGAAAGCTTTTCCAACCTGTAGATTGCAATCCAACCAAAACACAACCAAATAATGATTATAGTTTTTTCATAGTCTTTTTTTTAAGTTTATTTATTTTGAGAGAGAGAGAGAGAACCCGTGCAGGGGAGTGGCAAAGAGAGAGGAAGAGAAAGAATCCCAAGCAGGCTCTTGGGACTTGATCTCACAAACCATGAGATCATGGCCTGAGCCAAATCAAGAGTTGGATACTTAACCAACTGAGCCACCCAGGCACCCCATTTTTCTTTCTTTTTTTTTTTCTTTCAGTTTTATAGTTGTGTATACATATATAGATTATAGCTAAAATTTGTTAGTATATTTTGAGACACAACTGCTTTTGGCTGGCAAATTCCCACAATAAGGAGATCATGTGCATGTCTGGTATTTTGAATAGTCAGTCATTTGGAATTTACTAAATATGCTTCCCTGTAAGCTATCAGTGAATGGGTAGGCACAATGTGAAAGGTGAATAACTTAAATACATTTCTTGCTCTCTTTTGTATTTTGCATCTGACTTGCTAACCAAATAATTTTTTTCAATGTTCAAAATGCTCTCAATTATTAAATTTGAATTTTCTGGGTTAGTTATTGTAGCATACAACTTACAAGACCATCAAATCTCTAAGAAGACAGGGCAAAATCTAAGCAAAATACATAATGGGTGAAATATTTAAAAAAGCAAATCAGCAGTTTGGATAAATTACCTTGGCTTCAAGCCAAAACAAAAAACAAAAAAAGGTATCCCACCCCTTCTTTTATTGAAGTATGCATGGCATCTATTTTGACCACTAACCTTACTCATACACTTTTTTCCCCTTTGTTCTTCCCTTTCTCCCTTATTTTGTTACTTGTTTTGATAGCTACTTTGTAGCCCTTTATACATCTTTTGGTAAATTATCTCAAATTATTATTTTTTTAAGTAAACTCCACTCCCGGTGTGGGGCTTGAACTGATGACCCCAAGACCAAGAATCACATGCTCTACTGACTGAGCCAGCCAGTTGCCCCTCAAATTAATTTTTAAAGGTGTTTTATGGGGCCTGGGTGGCTCAATCAGCTAAGCGTCTGACTCTTGATTTCTGCTCAGGTCATGATCTCATGATTCATGAGTTCAAGCCCTGAGTGTAGCTCTGTGCTGATAGCACAAAACCTGCTTGGGATTCTCTCTCTCTCTCTCTCTCTCTCTCTCTCTCTGCCCCTCTCCCACTAGTGCTCACATGCTCACTCTCTCAAAATAAATAAATAAACTTAAAAAAAATGAGTTTTGTGGGGTGCCTGGGTGGTTCAGTCGGTTGAGCATTCAACTCTTGATTTGGGCTCAGGTCATGATCCCAGGGTCATGGGATCAACCCCTGCATAGGGCTCTACTAAGTGGGGAGCCTGCTTGGGATTCTCTCTCCCTCTGTCACACTCTCTCTAAAATGAAAATAAAAATAAAAAATTAACCTCCCCGCATCTCTTACAGCTAGATTTGGCCATGTGACTAAGTTCTAATGAGCCAGGAGCAGAAGGAGCCAGGAGCAGAAGGATCACATCCTCCCACAGAAAGCTGCTTGCCCACCCTCCTCTCACACTTTTGTTGTGTCTTGTCCTTGGGCTGGGGCATATACTTGAACAGGGATGAGCCAGCCTCAACCACGCATACCAGAACCAGACCCTAGGATAACAGAGCCACAAGAGAAGGGACCTGTGTCCCTAAATGAGGATGAAGGAATCAGGGTATCATTTTACAGTGCCATCCACTCCCATTGACTAATAACTCAGATATTTTGTAGGGAGAAAGAAATTTTTTATGTAGTTAGTCTGTTCTAAACCAGCCAAATCAGGGACACCTGAGTGGATCAGATGGTTAAGCCTCTGTCTCTTTATTTCAGCCTAGGTTGTGATCTCACAGTTTGTGATATGGAGCCCTGTATGGAGCTCTGCGGTGACAACACAAGGCCTCCTTGGGATTCTCTCTCTCTCTCTCTCTCTCACCCTCTGTCCCTCCCCCTCCTTTCTCTCTCACTCTCTCAAAATAAATAAGTAAACATGAAAAAAAAATTAGGGGCAACTGGGTGGCACAGTCAGTTAAGCATCCAACTCTTGATCTCTGCTCCAGTCATGATCTCACTGTACTTGAGTTCTTGATTCTGTCTCTCCTTCTCTCTGCCCCTCCCCCACCTCTCCTCATTCTCTCCAAATAAATACATAAATAAACGAATAGCAGAATATCTTTTAAAAAATTAAAATTAAAAAAAATTAAACCTTGCAACAACATGGGTGGAACTAGAAAGTATGATGCTGAGCATAATTAGTCACAGACAGACAAATATCATATGACTTAACTCCAATGTGGAATTTAAGGCACAAAACAAATGAACATAAAGGAAGGGAAGCAAAAATATGAAAACAGGGAGGGGGACAAAACAGAGACTCTTAAATATAGAGAACAAACCGAGGGTTGCTGGAGGGTTTGCAGGTGGGGGGATGGGCTAAATGGGCAAGGGGCATTAAGGAGGAAACTTGTTGGGATGTGCACTGGGTGTCATATGTAGGGGATGGATCACTGGATTCTATTCCTGAAATCATTATTGCAGTATATGCTACCTAACTTGGATGTAAATTAAAAAAAAAAATTTAAACCAGCCAAATCAATATCCTAATTAATGCAGGTAAAATGAACAAATTAGGTAGCGTTCCTAACTACTTCCAGTTTGGCACTGCCCGATTGGAATCAATTTTGCTCATACAAACTCTTAAAAAATAAAATATGTAAAAAAAATTTTTTTTAATTTTTCTTTAACGTTTATTTATTTTTTGAGACAGAGAGAGACAGAGAATGAACAGGGGAGGGGCAGAGAGAGAGGGAGACACAGAATCAGAAGCAGGCTCTGGGCTCTGAGCCATCAGCCCAGAGCCCGACGCCAGGCTCGAGCTCACAAACCGCGAGATCGTGACCTGAGCTGAAGTCGAACGCTTAACCAACTGAGCCACCCAGGCGCCCAAATATGTAAAAAATTTAAAAATAATAGGGGTACCTGGCTGGCTCAATAGGTGGATCATGTGACTCTTTTTTTTTTTTTTTAATGTTTATTATTTGACAGAGAGAGAGATAGAGAATGAGCAGGGGAGAAGCAGAGAGAGAGGGAGACACAGGATCAGAAGCAGGCTCCAGGCTCTGAGCTGCCAGCACAGAGTCCAACGTGGGGCTCGAACCCACAAACCACGAGATCATGACCTAAGCTGAAGTCAGCCGCCCAACTGACTGAGCTGCCCAGGTGCCCCTGGATCATGTGACTCTTGATCTCAGGTTGGTGAATTCAAGCCCCTTGTCAGATGTAGAGATTACTAAAAATACCTACATACATACACAAATACACAAATAAAATAAATAGGGGTGCCTCAGTGGCTCAATCAGTTGAGCATCCGACTCTTGATTTCAGCTCAGGTCATGATCTCATGGTTTGTGTGTGTGAGCCCAATGTCAGGCTCTGTGCTGACAGTGCGGACCCTGCTTGGGATTCTCTCTCCCTCCCCCCCCCCCCCCTGCCTCTCTCTGCCCTTCACTCCTCTCAAAAAATGAAAATAAATAAATAAATAAACATTTAAAATAAACAAACAGGCAAATATCGTTTCTTATTTCCCAGAAATCTGAGATCCTCAGGACCGAGGTCTTCCTTTTTCTGCTCCTTCACCTATAAAATCATCTATATCCACACTCATTTTTCCTTCCCTATGTAAGCCTAAGCACTCTACTGTGGCAAACTCTTAGGTGTCCTGAAAAAGGAGGGAAAATGACCATATATGTATATATGGTCTTTTTTTTCTCCTCACCCTCTACTCGGGCTCTTGGCTCCTTCATGCTCCCTTACATTCAGTTATTTAACCTAAGCAATATTTTGTTAATCCAAATATTGGATCCTTTCAGGTAGAGAGCAGTAGTTTCCAAAGAACTGTAAATATAACACGTTGTGTAAGCAAGGTAAAATTGCAGCTTTCTTTCTCCTTGTAGGTGCTCTGATGACAGGTTGAATGAAAGATACACTCAAAACAAATACAAAAACATTTCAGAGGCAGGATTCTGTGCCCTTATGCTTACCATCACAGAATCAGAAATCCAAATAGCTCAGAATAGGACAGCTTAGGACAAGCATCATGAGGAATCCCTAAGATACCAGATAGCAAAACTTGCTGTTCCTACAAACATAAGGAAAGTCTCCTGACTATCATAGATAATCCTTATACCTTGAGTAACTTTAATTTCACTGTCTCAAACATCCATCATTCTGTTTAACAAATCACTAGCTTCCCTAATATAAAACCCATTTCTAACATTCATTATGCCATTTAGCAAGGCTTTATGGAGATCTTGATAGTGAAAGATCATGTTGGCAGCAAATTCTGGAGTATGCCCCTTTCTGATGGACTGCTAACTAAAGACTACTGACCTGGGATTTTTTTTTCTTAGCATATTAATTGAGTCTATAGAATTAAAGCTTACATTGTTGGCACATACATAGTATCACATAAACCACCCAAAGTACAGGATTTTGAACTGAATTATGGAAGTATTAATGGTTAATATTAGTTCCATGACTGAATTCTCACCAAGAGAATGTGAACAGAGGTAATATGTACAACTTCCACCTAAATTGTTCTTGACTTCCTTTCCCATGTGCTAGAACAGCGCTGTACCATTGACCCAACTTCAACATGCAGTAATGGAAGCAGTCATATGGAAGGAATATAGGTCCCTGAGTAACTTCACCGTCTGGAGCTGGCAGCCAGTCTACACTGACCAAGCTGCTACATGGTAGAGAAATAAACGTCTATTTTATTCAAGCTACTATATTCTAGAGTCTCCTTTTTTTTTCTTTTAAGTTTATTTATTTATTTATTTATTTTAATTTTTTTTTCAACGTTTTTTATTTATTTTTGGGACAGAGAGAGACAGAGCATGAACGGGGGAGGGGCAGAGAGAGAGGGAGACACAGAATCGGAAGCAGGCTCCAGGCTCCGAGCCATCAGCCCAGAGCCCGACGCGGGGCTCGAACTCACGGACCGCGAGATCGTGACCTGGCTGAAGTCAGACGCCCAACCGACTGCGCCACCCAGGCGCCCCTAAGTTTATTTATTTTTGAGAGAGAGAGAGAGAGAGAGAGAGCACAAGCGAGAGAGAGGGAGACACAGAATCAGAAGTAGATTCCAGGCTCCAGCTGTCAGCACAGAGGCCAACGTGGGGCTTGAACTCAGGAACTGTGAGATCATGACCTAAGTCAGACACTTAACTGGCTGAGCCACCCAGGCACCCTAGAGTCTCCTTTTTTTTAAAGACAAGTTTACTTCTCATTAAATGATAAACCTTTACATCTTGACCCATCAGCTTCCATCTCCTCTTCTATGTCTTCAATCCCACCCTCTATACTTGCTCCTTTTCAGTTTACAAACATGATCAAGTCCTTACAAAGTATCTCTTTCTTTTTCATCCAAATTTTTTTTTATTTTAAAAGTGTTTATTTTTGAGAGAGAGAGAGAGAGGGAGAGAGAGAGAGCCAGAGAGTGAGGGAGGGGCAGAGAGAGAGGGGGACAGAGGATCTGAAGCAGGCTCTGCACGGTCAGCACAGAGACTGACATGTGGCTCGAACTCATGAGCCATGAGATCATGACCTGAGCTGAAGTTGGATGCTTAACCAACTGAGCCACCCAGGTGCCCCTTTTCCATCCAAATTTCTGAAAATATGAACTATACTTGCTTGTTCCATCTTCTTACCTCCCATACACTGTCTTTCTATTACAAAGTGATGTCCATTCCCACATTTTTTAAGATGACTCCCAGTAAAACTATTAATTAAATCTGGAGGATACTCCTCAGTTCTACACTTACAACTTGCTATCACCTTATAACGAAAATAAGTCTCAGGCCAAATTCTGCACCATGTACATCGCTGCATTTTCTCCTCTGCTCCATCCTCATTTTCTCTCCTCTCTTATTTCAACAATGCCACACCTTCTAGATTGCTGGTCTCTTTCATAGATTTTTCTTGACCTCCCTGTTTTTGAAATGTTGGTTCCCAAGTCTACATCCTTGACTCATTCTCTTCTGGTTCTACAAAGTCTTCCTGGCAAATAACATCTCTCCTGCTGATTCTGATCTCTGATGAGAACCTCCTGGATTCATTCATTCATATTTTTGGAGAGCACTGATTCTTTCTTGAGGTAGAAGATCCTTGATTTATACTGACACCAATAAACAAAATTGTATGTGCTTCTGTGTCAGTTTTCCCCATGTATCGCAAATTGACTTCAGTCTATTTGGCCTTTCAGCAACTGTCAGGTTCTGTTAGTAAATGTCAATAGCATCTATTGATTGGACTAGGTGGAAGCTGGGCGTGCCCTTCTCCAAACATTGATATCATTTGATAGATTACAAGGAAGGCAAGACTTCATTGTACTTCTTCCAAATGTATAAACTTTTATTAGCAAGTGGACAAAAAAGTCATATAACATGTTCATATAAGGTTTCAGGAAATCCTCACTCTTTGTCCTCGGACATGCCCACAAGCATCTCGTATGAGAGACTCACTCTGAGGTGGCTGTAGCAATATCCAAACAGCAGAATCAGCCAACCTTCTATTCAGATCTGTCAGTCTATGTCTCCAAACACTGAATAGAAGGCCCTGGGGAGAGGTGGATAACACAGAATCAAATAGAACTTAGACCAAGAAGGTAGTAGATTGCTGGGCTTCCCAGCAACTTCTTTACCATGTATTGATTATGTTGAGTGTCTATTACATGTCAGGCACTGTTCTTAGCATTGCGTATATAGCTATGAATAAAGCCAATAAAAATCCCTGCTCTTGTGAAACTTATACTCTGGTCAGTTGTGTTGTTGTATCTCATTCACACAAGAGTGAGAGGGCTGTGAAATCTCTCTAACCAGCCATACATCTGGGACATCATTTATTTCACCAATGAAAATGTATTTCTAAACTCCCTTTTAGTAATTAATGAACCTTTGGATATAAATTTCAATACAGATCCTTGAAATGCTTAAATAGCCACCTGGGGAGTATGGATCCCTGATTAGGGTACTTCAGATTATAACTAACCACCCCTAGAGTGTGAATTCCTAATAGGGTAACTCTAATGATAACTAACCTTCCCTAGAGTGTAGATGAAAGCTAATTTACACACAAGTACATTACACTGTTTATAAGGAAGTATTTTAAAGTAAATTATAACAGAGGTAATATAACAACATGGCAAGAAGCATGGTTGCACAGAGCTCCCAAGTTTCACATATAGGTTTTAAAATACTGAAAGATACCAACCATCTCTCTTAGGACTTCTGAGTTCTCCTCGTGATCTAGCAACTACAGGTACAACAAAAGGTATATCAGACCATCCTAGTGTAACACAGTTCACAATCATTCTGAATGGCCAGTTCCCATACCACTCCAACCACTGAATATGTTCAATAGCATTGTTGCTCAAGTCTTTAGCCATGAAGAAACTGACAAGGCCCTCTGAATTTCAACTTCAAATACCCTGAGGAAAAAATAATAACTGTCCCAGTTTGGACCTAAGATTCATGCCCAAATTGATTGGGATTGGTAAGGGCATAGGACCTTTATAACTTGTTTGATGGGATGATGGAGATGCTTGCAGAAACTCTTAGGAGGTTATGAAAAGTGTTCCAGCATCAGGGTTTTGTCAGGAGAGTAAATCAAAGGGGGAAAGAACCAAAAGAGTTAAAGATATATACAGGAGAGTGAACAATGACATTTAAGCTGGGTAGAAAAGGAAGTAAAAACAGGATTTTATCAGGGTAGCTGGCTGGCTCAATTGATAGAGCATGCAACTCTTGATCTCAGGGTTTTGAGTTTGAGCCCCACGCTGGGTGTATACATTACTTGAAAAAACAACAGCAACAAGAACAGGACTTTATTAAATCATTTGTAGTAGAGAATAGTATTTATATCAAAAGAGATATTGGAGCGCCTGGGTGACTCAGCTGATTAAGTGTCTGACTTCAGCTCAGGTCATGATCTCGCAGTTCATGAATTTGAGCCCTGCATCAGGCTTTCCTGTCAGTACAAAACCCACTCTGGATTCTCTGTCTCCCTCTGTCTGTGCCCCACTTACACGTGTTCTCTCTCTCTCTAAAAAATAAATAAACATTAAAAAAAAAAACAGAGAGAAAGATGCATACTTGAAATGCTATCTGTTCTGGTCCATTTATATAAATATATATATGTAGTTCCACAGATGATCTGGTAGTATTAATAACTGTTACTTTATTTCTTTTTTTAGGTTTATTTATTTTTGGGGGGTGCCCAGGTGGCTCAGTCATTTAAGCAGCTGACTCCTGATATTGGCTCAGGTCATAATCTCACAGTTTGTGGGATTGTGCCCCGTGTCAGGCTCTGCAGTGACAGTGTGGACCCTGCTTGGGATTCTCTCTCTTCCTCTCTCTCTGCCTCTCCCCTCCTCTGATGTGTTCACACATGTGCTCTTTCTCTCTCAAAATAAACTTAAAAACAAAACACATATATATATATATGTTTTATATATATGTATATATATACATATATGTATTTGTATATGTATGTATATATATATGTGTATATATATATATGTGTATATATATATATATATATATATATACAGCTGAAGAATAGCATGTTTCTCATATTATTAAAATAGCAAATAGTTCAAAACTAGTAAATGGAAGCAATGAACAAATATTGAAAACCTATTATGCGCAAGTTCTGTTCTTGCAAATTAATATGAGACAATTTGGGCATGCACAACTCTTAGGTTCTTTTTGGCAGATACAAGTAGCCAAAAACTTTCTTTTCAAGTAAAAGCCAAGATTCCAGAGGGAAAATTGGGTCAGGCACCCAGATTCCTCCAGTGTTTTTGACTAGGGACCCGTTGAAGGATTTAGCCTAGGGCATCATTGCTAAGGACATAGGCTATAAGCCTCTTGAGATTTGTATTCCCTACTTATGCTAGAGCAGGGAGAGTCTGGAATATTTTTAGATAACCATACATCTTGAATATCTTTATTTTGCCATTAAAAAAAAACCTCATTTCCAACATTCATCATGTTGGTCAACAAGCCATTGTTTTTATCAGTAAAACCTATTTCTTACATTTAGTAGGCAAATTACAAAGAATCATTGTTATCAAGATACTGATAACAGAAGCATTTATAAAAGCTACCTCTGAATGTTAGAAAAACCACCACCCTGCACAGTGAATTCTTTTTTTTTTTCTTTAGCTTTTCATTATTACGATTTTTATATATATGAAATGTACAGAGAATAGTGTAACGAACACCCAAACACTCATCACCTAGATTTAATAACTCTTATAATTTCCTCATATTTGCTCAAGTATTACATAGTTAATTATAAACATCATGACATTTCACCCTTAATTACTTTAGTACGCACTTCTAACAACCTAAATACATTTCCCCATGATCACCCTTAAATACATTTCCCCACGATCACACTTAATAAAATCAACAGTAATACCCTAATATCCTCTAATGCTCAGTCTGTACTCAGATTTCCACATTTGTCCCTAAAGTGTCTTTTACAGTTGATTTTTAAATACCAGATCCAATGAGAATCTTGCGTTGCATTTGGTTATTAGTGACTTGCACCTTCCGGATTAGAATGTTGGCAGCCTCTGGGTTATAGTTTAAGCCAAATGGAACACACATAACATCACAATGTATATATTAAAATTTTTTAAAAATAATGACAGACCTCCCAATGACTTTACTAGATATTTTTGTCAACATTATCTTATCTATTTCTTTCTTTTTAAATACATATATATTTTTAAGTAATCTCTACACCCAATATGGGGCTCAAACTCATGACCCCAAGATCAAGAGTCATAGGCTCTATTAAATAAGCCATCCAGGCGCTCCCTTATCTATATTTTTCCCAGAGAGGAAGAAGGTTTCCAAGGGACTCAACCAGACTAATGTGTATTCCTTATAGAAAAGACCTTTTTAATCAGTTTGGGAATTCTTAAGTTAAAAGCACAGAGGATTCCAACACCACACTTTGAGAAACTGACCCATAGGGTATGTAAGTAGCACGCTCTCAGGAATGACTCTAAAAACACTCTGGGATTTGGCCTCTAACCACTTTTCTATTGTCTTTTGCACCCATCTAGATCCCCTGAGCTCTTCAGTGTTCACTGATAAGGCCAGGATTAGGGTGAGGAGAGATGCCTAGGACAGAAAAAAGAAGGAGGAACTACTTTCATGTGCCAGGCCTACACTTATGTGACTGAAAAGTAATATCTGATGTGATAATAGTAATAATAATAATATTTATTAAGTCTTTACTTGTGCCAGGGACTGTTCTAAGAACTTTACATGGATTAACTCATTTAATCCTCCCAACCCCATGAGGTCGGAATTTGTAAAATCCCCATTTAGAGATGCACAAAAGTCCTCTCACCAGAGCGCTGGGGCTAGTCTGGCTCTACAGGCAAAAGAGGACATTCTCTCTTTACACAGTCACCTTTCTTCTCTAGTCCACATGGCTATCTGGCCACCTTGGTGTTGTCTATCAGTCAGGCCATACACACTGCCTGCCCTGGGCCTTCCATGCTGAGATGGTGAGCTATATCCTCTCCTTTGACCACTCTCTAATACTGTGAATTCTCAGATTAGGTATACAGTTCTAAAAAAATTTTTTCTTCTTCTTCTTCTTTTTGATGTTTATTTATTGGGGCATTTGGGTGGCTCAGTTGGTTAATTTTCCGACCTTGGCTCAGGTCATGATCTCACAGCTTGTGAGTTCGAGGCCTGCATTGGGCTCTGTGCTGACAGCTCAGAGCCTGGAGACTGTTTCAGATTCTGTGCCTCCCTCTCTATGTCCCTCCCCTGCTTTCTCTCTCTCTCTCTCTCTCTCTCAAAAATAAATAAAGATTAAAAAGAAACTTTAATGTTTATTTATATTTGAGAGAGAGACAGACAGACCACAAGCAGGGGAGGGACAGAGAGATGGAGACAGAATCTGAAGCAGGCTCCAGGCTGTCAGCACAGAGCCTGATGCAGGGCTCAAACTCACGAACCATAAGATCATGACCTGAGCCAAAGTTGGATGCTTAACTGACTGAGCCACCCAGGCACCCATCACAGTGGAGCTAGTAATGAACACTAGATCCTAAGATGATATCCTTGTTTTATGAAATATCAGAATAGATTTGTCTGTTAGCAGACTTGAATACTTTCAGAATATCCACTTCCAAATCCAAAAGTTTAAGTTCCCACACACAGACTTTTAATAGTTTGCTTTGCCAGTTCTTTAGTTTATGTGTCAGCAACAAGGGTGTGTGTTTCACACCTAACCTCCCTGGAAGCTTTCAAGGAGCCTACTCATTGCTGCTATCACCAACTTCTTCTCTGCCATTGATATGGAGGTTAACTCTAGTTTAAGTAACAAAGGTTCATTTACCCAAAACAAACTATGCATTTTAGCACTTGTAAAGCACTTAAGCCTTCCCTTCACTGCCTGAAATGCAGCTATCTGCATTTTTAGCTAGCTACATATTTTAGCATATCACTGACAAGTCTCTTCAAGCTCACAGCCATGACACATCTTCCGAAGGCTTCCAGACCCAGAATTCTTAGCTATCAAGATCCACATGGGCAGAAATAGTTTTGATCACTACCAGAAGTCCGGCAAACAGGTCACACATTCGATAATTCGGTATTTTTATTTATTCAACAAATATGCACTGAACACCTACTATGTGCCAGGATTTGTAAGGTCTCTGGCAAAGAATTCAGAACTCTTGTTTTGGTGGGAGAAAGGGTGGATAGAGCCTAGAAACTGGAGAGCCACAATTCCTAAGGGCACCAACAGGCTTTGGAGAGAGCAAGGCATTCGCATTGACTCTCTTGGCTAGAGAAAACGTCTGTAAAGGACCAGACACAAAGCAGGTTCTGTCTCAAATATTTGAATCTATTCCATCTACACCATTTGGCTGGCAGGAAGTCCCTGCTCTCTGTGGATTTACTAATGGGAGACACAAACCTCTGACATAATGAAGTGGCAGGAGGTGTGTTTTACTCCAGTTTCTCTTGAAGGGCAAGAATAGCAGCAAAAGTTTCTTCGGTTAATCCCATGGCGCACATTTCCGTGTGGGTGCGCATGCTGGTATGCGCTCGTCTGTTAAATACAACAGGCTTCAGCTCTGTAAGAGAGAGTGAATTAATTTATGTATATTTTTGAACAATAAAAAAAAAGGAAGCCTGGCAGTGAAGTTAGCACACTGGGCCTATTTTATTTTATTTTATTTTATTTTATTATTTTATTCTATTTCGGAGTGTGGGGCCCTATTTTAAAAAGAGGCAGTCTGATCTCTTAGAAGGGGTATGCCAGTACTTTTTTTGGCCCTGTTTGGCTCCATTCTTACACATAGATGACAACTACACGAACAGGCTACAGGCTGAAATCGATTCCCTTGAGCACACTGAGATATCTACGAATTTAGGGGCTATTCTAGATTTTAGAAGGTTAAATCAGACAATGATTCAGAAAGTTTGTTTTTAAAGAGAGAAGCTATATAATTGTTGCTCAGAAGAAAAATTTTAATGCAGCCCAAAGATAATTAGCTACAAAACCTAAATTAGATGTAGTACTTGCCAAATTGACTTTCTATAACTTAGAAAAAAAGATTCCTAAGCAAAGCTTACAGTGTTATAATGAAAAAAGCCGTCTACTAAGCCTGGTCTGATTGACTTGGTCAAATGGTATATAAATTAAATCCATCTGAAGAATCTGATCTCCAAATGGGATTTTCATTTCCATCAGACTGCAGTTTAAAAATGTACATGAAGTAAGAAAGTAAGAGTAAAATCATTTCCTCCCATGACCGGTGAACTTGGCAGCCCACGTGGAAAATGAGCCAGCTCTTCCCCTGCTGAACAAATCCATTCAAAATGATTTCATAGTTTTCCTTCCTCATCCTTTGGAATGTGGAAGCCATTTTCCAGTGGGCTTTTTAAAAAAATGTCTGAATTTAACCCTTTGAAAGAAGATATTTATTCTCTTTTTGTTTTTGTTTTCCAAGGGTATGTAGAATAATGCAATGGGGATTTTTTTTTTTTTTTTTTAGCACAATAGCTGTAGGCAGGAAGTTGACTCCATCTTATTTAATTAGGACCCACGGGAGATAGTTGTGTCTAATATAATGCAAAGTTCTATAATTGAACTAATGTGATTTTGCAGCCACCTGCCAGGGAAATACCAATGCAGGTAGCTTAAATGATACAGGAAAAAGTTTTTTTTTTTTGCTTTGGTATTGCAAAATTAAATAAGAAAATTAAAAATCAGTAGTTGAAGACTGCTAGCTTTTGTAGTCAGGTTGGATTTGTTTTGGGGTATCTTTCTTCCTTGGCCTAATTTCCCCATATCTTATGCCAAACTCTATTCCAGGCAAAAAAGATATATACATATTTGCTTATATACACATAAAATATATCTTCTAGAAGGGAAACACACAAAAAACTTTAATTTTTGTATTTTTTATATTTTCTTTTTTTGTATCGATAAAGTTAATTCACATATTGGGACCCACAAAATGGAGGCTGCACCAGTGGTGGAGATCATGTCACAAAATGAATTAAGTCAGCCTGCACTTACATGAAACACCTGTCAAGGAATCCTAACAAACATCACTCACAATCTTCTAACTCAGCTTTGGCTAGCTTACCTTAGTCTAGAAAATAGGATCTGCTAACCTTATAAGGAAATTCCGGACTCTTAGCCTACCATACCCTGTTTCTGGGTTGCCTCTTCTAACACTTTATAAAATTCACTCTTTCCCAAAATCCCTTGGGAAGAATGCTCCACTGCTTGTTAGGCATGGTACTCCCCCAATCCACAGATTATCTTCCCTTGAATAAAGCACATCAGATTTGTTACTAAATCATTTATGTGTTGTCATTTGACAGTATATACTCATTCATATTAATTCATTCACATTACTCCAAATTGAAAAAGGGTTTATAGTGTTGGGGAGCAAGAATATCCTGTCCCCTTCAAGGTCCTTCTAGCTGGACTAAGAATTAAATTGACATGAGATAGATTAACAAAAGAAAATCAAATTTAATAGCGTACACACGGGAATCCACACAGACATTGAAATTCCAAAGACAGACAAAATGAGGTATGCGTGCCATCCTGAAGTGAGGAGAAGAGGATAGGGGTCTGGGACTTCCAAGAGAAGGAACGCAATTCATAGGGCAATAAGAAGAGCTGATGTTTGGCAATTAGATACTTGCCTTGCCATATAGATGGGTACTTAGAAAAATTTATCTTTGGTAATAATTGTAATTCTGGGAAAGACCCCAGATTTAGATTCTTCTGAGTAGTTAAAGAAGGGGCAAAATTTTCTGTTGAGTCTACAGGGTCTCAATTGCTTTCAGCTCAGAATAGTCTTCATGTGAGGGGTGCCTTCATGGCTCAGTTGGTTAAGCATGCAACTCTTGATTTCGGCTCAGGTCAAGATCTCACAGTTTGTGGGTCCAAGCCCTGCATTGGGCTCTGTGCTGACAGCACGGGACCTGCTTGGGATTCTCTCTTTCTTCCTCTCTCTGCCCCTACCCTGCTCATGCTCTCTCTCAAAATAAATAAACTTAAAATAAAACTTTTTTTTTATTAAAGAAAAATAATAGTCTTTATGTCTCATGGCCCCTCTTGGGGCAGCCTGCCCTTGGCCCCTACAACAGGAAAAGTCTTTCCACCTTTACCTCCTAGCTACCCAATTTTCCTTTTCAAAACAACTAATATTATAAGTTTGTTTCGACTTTTTTTTTTCAACGTTTATTTATTTTTGGGACAGAGAGAGACAGCATGAACGGGGGAGGGGCAGAGAGAGAGGGAGACACAGAATCTGAAACAGGCTCCAGGCTCTGAGCCAGCAGCCCAGAGCCTGACGCGGGGCTCGAACTCACGGACCGCGAGATCGTGACCTGGCTGAAGTCGGACGCTTAACCGTCTGCGCCACCCAGGCGCCCCTCGACTTTCTTTTTGTTGCAGTGAGGACTATAACTCTTTCTGAGACATTTTATAGATATTTAAGCAGCTATACACATACACATATATATCTATATCTGGATATATATATATATACACATATGTGTGTGTGTATATATATATATATATATATATTCCATAAACCCCAATCTTTTAAAAAA
Organism: Prionailurus viverrinus; assembly: GCF_022837055.1. Taxonomy (NCBI): domain Eukaryota; kingdom Metazoa; phylum Chordata; class Mammalia; order Carnivora; family Felidae; genus Prionailurus; species Prionailurus viverrinus. The sequence goes on along the minus strand of NC_062567.1, from coordinate 49,520,560 downwards.
ATTTTTTTTTAATGTTTACTTATTTTTGACAGAGAGAGAGAGAGAGAGAAACAGAGACAGAGCATGAGTGGGGCAGGGGCAGAGAGACAGGTAGACCCAGAATCCGAAGCAGCCTCCAGGCTCTGAGCTGTCAGCACAGAGCCCATCGTGGGGCTCTAACTCATGGACTGTGAGATCATGGCCTGAGCCAAAGTCGGACGCTCAACCAAATGAGCCACCCAGGCGCCCCCCTTCCCCCATCTTTATATATATATTTTAATGTTTATTTATTTTTGAGAGAGAGAGAGAGGGACAGAGTGCAAACAGGGGAGGAGCAGAGAGAGGGAGTCACAGAATCGGAAGTAGACTCCAGGCTCTGAGCTGAGCTGTCAGCACAGAGCCCATCACAGGGCTCAGACTCATGGAGTGTGAGATCATGACCTGAGCCGAAGTTGAACACTCAACTGACAGAGCCACCCAGGCATCCCTCTTTATTTTTATACAAAGGTTAACATTCATCTGTATCCTTTTTGTAACCCCCAATGTATATTTGACAAAGGAGCAAAGTCTGGAACAAGTGGATATCCATGTCCAAAAAATGAACCTAGATACAGACCTTACACCCTTCACAAAAATTAACTCAAAATGGACACACCTAAATGTAAAATGCAAAAGTATCACACTCTTAGAAGAGGATATAGGAGAAAAACTAGATGATCTTGGGTTTGATGATGACCTTTAGATACAACACCAAAGGCTGATCCATGAAAGAAATAGTTATTCAGCTAGATTCCATTAAAATTAAAAACTCTGGTCTATGAAAGACACTGCCAAGAAGATAAAAAGAGAAGCCACAGACTGGAGAAAATAATTGTAAATACACATCTGATAAAGGACTATTATTTAAAATATACAAAGAACTCTTAAAACTCGACAAGTAGCTATAATAAAAATATATTTGGTCTTTGTTCCCAGTTCCTTTTTTGTTTGTTTAAGTTTCGTTTATTTATTTAAGTAATCTCTACACCCAATGTGGGGCTCGAACTTATAACCGTGGAATCAAGCGTTCCATGCTCCACCAACTGAGCCAGCCAGGTGCCCCTCAATTTACACTCTTATCCGCAAAATATGAGTTTCTGCATCTGTTTCTCACAACCTCAAAACAGAGTGCTTATCAAATATTTGGATTTTTGCCAATCTGATGGGCTTAAAATGTTATTTCAGGTCAGTTTTTAAAACAATTTTTCTTATGGGTATTTTATATTTCCTGCATTTTTTTATTTTTATTTTTAGATTCTAACTTTTTGGTGGTTAATCCATCTGGAATTTATTTTGGGGAGCAGTGTGACAAAGAGATTACTATTTTTCCTTCAGTATTATGTAATAAGGAAACATTGTCCACTCTTTCTTTACCCATTTGAAAGGCTCCCTCTTTCTGGATGCTATTCCCTTTTGTGGCTGTATTTTATTATACCTAATACCAATATCTTTTTTTTTTTTAAGTTTATTTATTTATTTATTTTAAGAGAGAAAGAGAGAAAGAGGGACAGGTAGAAAGGGTGGGAGAGAGAGAATTGCAAGCAGGTTCTGTGCTGTCAGCGCAGAGCCCTATTCCAGGCCAAAACTCACAAACTGTGAGATTATGACCTGGGCTGAAACCAAGAGTCAGATGCAAAACGTAACCCAGGTGCCCCCCAATACCAATATGTTAATGGTTTTAATAACTATGGCACCAGACTATGCTCTGTATCTAACAGGGCAAGACTTTACTTACTAATCTTTCTTCTCTAAAATTGTTCTTCTATTCCTTATCATTTCTTCTACCAAATGAATTTAAGAATCAGCTTGCCAATTTACATAAAGAATCTCTATGAGAAATGATTAGGACTTACAGTGAATCCATTGGTAGATTTCATGGGACAACTGTATTTTTTTGGGGGGGGGAGAACAACTGTATTTCAATTTAGGAATATGACATATGTCCCCACTTAAGCCTTCTTTTACTTCCTTCAATAATGTTTTCTATTTCTTGTTTAATTTACTCTTAGGCACTTTTAGGGGTTCTGTTGTCATCATGGCCCAGATCTGTTTTTGTTTTTGTTTTTAATTTTTTAAATGTAATTTCTATACCCAACACAGGGCTTGAATTCAGAACCCTGAGATCATGAGTCACATGCCTTACTGACTGAAGCAGCCAGGAGCCTCTCAGATCTTTTTCTTATTACATTTTTTGAACTTTAGAATAGTTATACTTATTGTGTAAGATAAACATTTTTCTTTAATATTAAAATTTTTAATGAGATGTAGCTTATATGTGGTGACTCTCTTTCAGAATGAAATATATTATTTTCCCTGAAATGACATAAGGTTAAAAAAATGTTGGGGCACCTGGGTGGTTCAGTCAGTTAAGTGGCCAACTTCGGCTCAGGTCATAATCTCAGTTTGTGAGTTTGAGCCCCGCATCGGGCTCTGTGTTGACAGCTCAGAGCCTGGAACCTACTTCAGATTCTGTGTCTCCCTCTCTCTCTGCCCCTCCCCTGCTCACACTCTGTCTCTCTCTGTCTCTCAATAATGAACGCTAAAAAAAATTTTTTTTTAATGTTTATTTATTTATTTGGAGACAGAGAAAGAGAGTGCTGAGGAGGAGCAGAGAGAGAATGAGAAAGAGAATCCCAACTAGGTTCTGCACTGTCAGCACAGAGCCTGAAGCGGGGCTCAATTTCATGAACTGCGAGACCATGACCTGAGTTGAAATCCAGAGGTGGATGCTGAGCCACCCAGGCACCCCAACACAAGCTTTTGAACAGGAATGAAACCTAGCATTTATTATGCAAGGAAAAGTACTATTTGCTGAATACCTGCTATACTAGCAATAGCTAATACTTATTTAGCACAATTATATGTCAGCCACTATTTCAAGTGTGTTATATACTTTAATTCCTGACAACAATCCTGTGAGGGAGTTTGTAATATTTGTATTGTATAGGTGTATCAACTAGGTCACAGAGAAGTTAAGAAACATGCTCAAAGTCACACAGCTAGAGAGTAGTGGAGCTAGGAATAATAAGCAGTTGGCTTCAAGGTCTTCTTAATCATTAGGCCATATTCACCACTAGTTGCCAAATATTGAATTTTAATCTATTATTTCATTTTTAATCTGTATAGCCGTATCAGATTGAAAACTATTAAACTCATTTTACATCTGGGGCAATTTAGGCTAAGAGAAATTAAGGAACATGCTCATAGTTCACATCGCAGTCCTGGAGTTACTGGTATTCCAAAGTCAACCTGCTTTCCATTGCTCTTTGCTACATCTCATTTCGTCTGTAAAACTGCATTTTTATTTAGCCATTAATTTGATTTTTGGTCAAAGGTAAATAAATCTTGCAATCAGAACTTCTTTTTTTTTTTATTTTTTATTTTATCTTATTTTTTTTTTAACGTTTATTTTTGAGACAGAGAGAGAGACTGAGCATGAACGGGGGTGGGGCAGAGAGAGAGGGAGACACAGAATCGGAAGCAGGCTCCAGGCTCTGAGCCATCAGCCCAGAGCCCGACATGGGGCTCGAACTCACGGACTGCGAGATCTTGACCTGAGCTGAAGTCGGACGCTTAACCGACTAAGCCACCCAGGCGCCCCGCAAGCAGAGTTTCAAATGAGGGTGAGGTTACCAGAGATACCATATTAACACGTATCATTTCAGTCAAAACAAATGACTTGATATTTTAGCTAATCTGTGAGGCTCTTTTACAGGGAAATTCATTCTTTTCCTTGCACTTTTAGAAAATGGCACAGTGGCCCCTTTTCATTCTACCATCTTAAAGGGCAGAACTCATGCTCTCACGAAAAATAATTACCAGCCTTTTCTCTTCAGTATACTATAAGATGCGTTAATTTAATATTTATCACTTAAAATGGCAAACAACAGTCGTAGTCTCTACACTTACAGGAGTTTTATTCTAGTGGGGAGGCATATATTAAGAAATAATCTATGAAGTGTGATCATTGCTCCGACGGGAAACACAAAGTGATTTGAGAGCGACTGGTCTAGTCTTGGTGTGTGTTGGGCAAGGGTATCAAAGACAAGTTCTTCAGGAAAAAAATTTGAGCCAAGATCTGAAGAATGGGTCATCAAGGAGGTTATGTTCAAGGAGCTAAGAGGACTGGGTGGGGGGTGGGGGCGGGGGGAGTTGGGTGCAGAGAACTGATGAGAGAGAGCAACTCACATTAAGGTTGAAGAAGTAACCGTGAACTAGAGAGCATGCAGGCTTTGTGAATTTTAAGGGCTTTTCCTTTTTGGCCCTAAATTAATGGGAACCCTTTGAAGAGTTTCAGTAGTTTCTATTCAAAACCTTTCTGACAGCAAATGAGATTTTTTTGCTTCCTGACGCCAAATACGTGGTGTCTTTTCCAATACCACTTCCACTATCTGATACCAACTGGATATACAACAATTAATTTCGATTCTGACACTACCTGGAGTTAGCATCAGATCCCACAGGCTAAAGGACTTTGTCCCACAAGAGTGCTCCCACCTCAGACACCAATTACAAGTCTGCACCACTCTTCCTTCTAACTGAACAGCTATAAACTTGAGGGTTCCCACAACTCCTCTCTCAGGTCTGATAATTAGCTAGAATGACTCAGAACTCAGGAAAAGGGTTTTGCTTATATTACTGGTTTCTTATACAAGCTAGAACTCAGGGGCGCTGGCTGACTCTGCTGGTGAAGCATGTGACTCTGATCTCTGGGTTGTGAGTTCGAATCCCACACTGAGTATAGAGATTACTAAAAAATAAATAAATAAAAACTTAAAAAAAGAGTTAGAACTCAGACACAGCCAAATGGAAGAGATGCACAGAGCAACATATGGGGACAGAACTTAAAGGTCCCATGCTCTCTGGGTGGGTGTTCCATGCTTCTGGCAGCTCCATGTGAGGTCATCAACCCAGGGGTTGGTGGTTGGTTATGGAGGTTTAATTGTGCAGGCATAATTGATGAAATCACTTGGCATTGGTGGCTAGACTCAATCTCTGGTCCATCTCCTCTCCCTGGAATTTGGAGTGTGGAGCTGGAAGTTCCAGCTCTCTAAGCACAGCATTTGGTCTTTCTGGTGAACAGCCTCCATCCTGGAGCTATCTAGGAGGCCCTGGCCACCAGTCACCTCAATAGCATACAAAAGACACTGTTATCACTCCAGAGATTCCAAGGGTTTTATGAGCTATGTACTAGGGACTGGGGCAAAGATTAAATATTTATCTTTTATGGTACTGCAGGCTTTAAGTGGAAGGATATGCTCAGGTTTCCATTTTTGCACATACTACTCTGCAGGATGGAAAATGGATTGGGGGAGATAAATCAAAGTGAGTGTTGATGGAAGCTTGATCCAGGGGATGGAGGAAGAGATGGAGAGAAGAGTGTACACAAGGGATATGAAAATACAATAGCAGGATGGGGAGGTGGCTAGGATGTCAGAAGTGAAGCAGGAAGAGGCATGTCAGGGATAGCTCCTTGGGGTCTGTCTGTACAGCTGGAAGGATAGTGATGAACGAATCATGAGGTAAGAACTGAAGGAGGACGAGGTTTAGACAGTGTGTGAATTCAGTACATTATATTAAAGGTAATTTTGAGATATTTGATTGGAGATGTCAAACAAGCACCTGGAGATATTCATTTACAACAATGGCATGCTTCCAGATAACTCTGGCTGCAGATATTCATAAGATCACCTAGGGACGTAATATAAAGTGAGAAAAGCCAAAGACTGAAGGATGGGTTGATTAGTTCATGAATTTGACCAAACTGTCTTGTCTTCTAGTGTTATCGTTTGGTCCCTGATAGGTACTGAATAAATGTTGAAGAATAAAATTTTAAAGATATTTCCTTTCTTTTTATTTTTTAAAAAGGTTTATTATTTTTTATGGGGGAGAAGGAGAGGGAGAGAGAGAGAAAATCTTAAGCAGGCTTCACGATGTGGAGCCTGACACAGGGCTCGATCCCATGACTCTGGGATCATGACGTGAGCCTAAATCAAGGTTCAACTGATTGAACCACCCAAGTACCCCTTAAAAATATTTTTAATGATTATTTGGACATCATCTTGGACCGGTCATAAGAGCAAGTAAAATATCATTGACACACCTACCTCATTCCTTCTCTATTACACAATTTTTAGGGCATGGAAAAGGGATAATGCTAGGAATCATTTATTTGGTACTTAGTTGAAACACAGCAGAAGAGAACTCTGACCTTTATCTGACCACTAAATTTCAACTGACATTTCCTCTGGGAAAACCTTCCCTTGTCCTCCTCATCTCTTTTAAAGTTCCCAGCACCCCCTTCCCCCCAAAATGTTCCCAGGCCCAATTTCAACGTGTGTGTGTATGTGAGGGGCTCCTCCCACCCCAACAGCAAGCAATTCTTGGATAGCACCGAGGTATCCAAGAGTTCAACATAATTCCGATACTATCTACCTAGAAATAACATCAGATTCCACAGGTTAAGGGTTTACTTCTACAGGGGCACCTGGCTGGCTCTTTTGGTAGAGCATGCAACTCTTCATCTTGAGGCTATTAGTTTGAGCCCCACATTGGCTATAGAGATTACTTAAAAATAAAATATTTAGGGGTGCCTGCGTGGCTCAGTCGGTTAAGTGTCTGACCTTGGCTCAAGTCATGATCTTATGGTTTGTGAGTTCGAGACCCGTGTCGGGCTCTGTGCTGACAGCTCGGAGCCTGGGGCCTGCTTCAGATTCTGTGTCTCCCTCTCTCTCTGCCCCTCCCCCGTTTGTGCTCTGTCTCTCAAAAAGGAATAAATGTAAAAAAAAAAATTAAAAAACATTGATGAGAAATGTGTGACTTCTATAAATAATAAAACCATGAATACCACACTGTTTTTTAAAAAAATAAAATATTTAAAAAGGAAAAAAGAATTCACTACTACAAGACTACTTCTCATCCCCTACTTCAGATACTAGTCACAAACCCCAGGCTGTTACCTGTGCTTCTGAGAAACCAGCTACAGATTGGACATTCTAACTGCCTCCTTCTTAGGTTCAATGAACCTGCTGGAGCAGCTCACAGAACTCAGGGAAATATTTAAATTTACCAGTTCATGAAAAGGATATAATAAAGGGTACAAATCAGCAGCCAGATGAGGAGACACATAGGACAAGCTCCTAACAAAGGAGCTTCCATCCTCACGGAGCTTGGGGCCCCATTTGGTGGCATGTTACAAGCATTCTGGTTCTCCAAGTGTGGAAGCTTGCTGAAGAAAAAGAACCACAACTGTCCTCTTGTTTTTTTTTTTTTTTTTTTTTTTTTTTTTTTATGAAGGCTTCATTACATAGTCATGATTGACTAAGCCATTGGCCACTAGCAACCTCTAGCTAGTGGGGACTCAGGAGCTCAGGGGGTAGGGTGGGAGTGAAAGTTCCAACCCTCTAATGCTGGTAGTCAGCCCCCACATTTGGGTGGGATCCAACAGTCACGTTGATTAATAGGAAGACACCCATTTCACCTTTATGAAATGACTAAATATATATTTCTTATAAATCATTATATAATGCAACATCCCATAGAAGAAAATGCAATCTTTGGATCTCCTTATACTCAGGATATATTTGCATCATAGTGCCACCCAGCATTCCAATAGAGTATTGAGCATTTCTTTGTTTACAGGTCTGTCTCCCTATAAGACTGAGAGCTCGTTAAAGGCATATACATTGTCTTAATCCATCTTTGTATTTACAATACGTTGTTTAGCATGCAGTAGGAAGTACTCAACACATTTTTTAAATTAATACATTTTAGGGGCGCCTGGGTGGCTCAGTCGGTTAAGCGGCCGACTTCAGCTCAGGTCATGATCTCGCAGTCCGTGAGTTCAAGCCCCGCGTCGGGCTCTGTGCTGAGAGCTCAGAGCCTGGAGCCTGTTTCAGATTCTGTGTCTCCCTCTCTCTGACCCTCCCCCGTTCATGCTCTGTCTCAAAAATAAATAAACGTTAAAAAAAATTTTTTTTAAATTAATACATTTTATCTTTTAGAGTAGTTTCAGGTTCACAGCAAACTGAAGCAGAAAGTATAGAATTCCCATATAACCCCTGCCCCCACACATGCAGCCTCCCACACTGTGGACATCCTGCTCCTGAGTGCTATATTTGGTGTAACCGGTGAACCAACATTGACACACTGTAATCATCCAAAGTCTATACTTCACATTAGAGTTCACTTTCGGTATGGAAAATTGTATGGGTTTGGACAAATGTATAATGATATGTATCCACCATTATAGTGTCACACAGCATAGTTTCACTGCTCTGGAAATCCTCTGTGCTCAGTCTGTTCCTTCCTCCCTTCTCTAACCCCTAGGAATCACTGATCTTTTAACTGTCTCCATACTTTTTCCTTTTCCTGAATGTCATGTGGTTGAAATCATACAATGTGTATGTAGTCTTTTTACTTTTGCTTCTTTCACTTAGTAATATGCATTTAAATTTCTTTCATATCTTCTCATGGCTTGACAGTTCATCTCTTTTTATCATTAAGTGACACCCATTGTTTAGATGTATCAGTTTATTTATCCATCCAGCTACTGGATGATATCTTGGTTGCTTACAAGTTTTGGCAATTATGAATAAAGCTACTGTAAATACCCATGTACAGTTTTTTTATATGGACATAAACTTTTGATTTATTCATGTAAATGTTGAACAGTGTAAATGCTGGACTGTGTGGTAAGAGTATGTTTAGTTTGTAAGAAATGGCCAAACTACCTTCCAAAGTGGCTGTACCATTTTGCATTCCCACCAACAATGAATGAGAGCTCCTATTGGTCCGCATCCTTGCGAGCACCACTACATACTATTTGAGGGCCAAAGTACCTTAAAGATTTTTTTCCATGTAAATGGATGGATTGTACTTATTGGTAAGGTGATGTGAAGCAACTCAGAGCTAATAATTACCTAGGGGTTCCCTTGTAAATGAACTATAAATTCAAACTTCTAAAACTTTGGGAAAATTAGATTTAGAAACAAAATACAGACTTTATTTATTTGGCCCCTATTAGTGTGTAAAAATACTCTTTATTCTTTTTTTTTTTTTTAAGATTTTATTTTTAGGGTCGCCTGGGTGGCTCAGTCCGTTTAAGCATCTGACTTTAGCTCAGGTCATGATCTTATGGTTCATGAGTTCAAACCCTGCATTGGGCTGTGCACTGATGATGCAGAGCCTGCCTGGGATTCTCTCTCTCTCCCTCGCTCTCTGCCCCTCCCCCACTCAAAAAATAATAAGATTTTATTTTTAAGTAATCTCTACACCCAATGCAGGGTTCAAGCTCACAACCCTGAGATCACAAGTGATCATGAGTTGTCCGTTCTTCCTACTGAGCCAAAATACTCTTTATTCTTATAATAAGCATAACATTGGCAGATTAATGACAACGAGAAAGAACTAGGTTTTGAGTATACCTGCAGATTGATTAAAAGTTGAAGGAACAATTTGGAAAGCTTATTGATCATTGTTGATTAAAATAAATGACAATGATTTGTTGCTGTATATCATTTGGGGAAAAAACAGGACATTAGGTCACTAATGTTTGCCTATTTGTAAGATGAGCCAAAGCTATAAGTTATGTCTACAAGGCTGTCCTTATTCACTTGAAATGCCCTTTAATATCCTACCAAGAAACCTCCTATTCAATTACTTAGAACACTTAAACTTCATAAATTATGAGCTGTTTGAACAGGTTGATTCAATTAAGAGTATAGAAAAAACCCATATAACTATTGTCATAAAATTCCTTAAAATTATGCAAAAGCCACATGATCTTCCTGAGGTAGGACTGAAACACAAACAGAGCTGTTTTCTTTCTACTGTGTGTTATTAAGAGTAATTGCTTCATTCTCGTGATTGCTTTTGAAAGAGAAGGAATCAATCAAGCTTTCACCAAAAGCGGATGCCATTGCATTATGTATGAGGTTGGCAAGGGAAGAGAGACCTGTGACCTAGAAGGAAATCAGGATCTAAAGCACTTACAAATGTGAGGCTCTCATGTGTCCAAGTCTCCTTTGTCAAGGGGCACGCTTCCTTTGAAGATGAACTTCAACATTAGTCACTTCATATAAGTTTCTTAAGTTTATTTTCTAACATAGGGCAGTCCCTTGAATATGAAGATAATGTTACTGATATATTACAAAAATATAAAGACACACTTCCCCAGGAGTGTTGAAAGGCCCTGTCTACACTGCCTCTTCAGAGTCGCCTGGGAATATACAGCATTCATTTTTGAGATGGCAAAGCAGGATTAGGAGTATTGATGATTGAAGAAAATTATCCTCTGTTTGAATCTCCTGGCTCCTAAGGGCAAGCCCTTGGCCTCATTGGTACCATTGCACCCAATAAGGTGAGTGAATTGGCCTAGATTCTTTTTTTTTTAAGCTGATTTGTTTGTTTTATATATATATTTTAATGTTTATTTATTTTTGAGAGAGAGAGAGATGGAATGAGAGTGGGTGAGGGGCAGAGAGAGGGAGACACAGAATCTGAAGCAGGCTCCAGGCTCTGAGCTGTCAGCACAGCACAGAGCCCAACGCGGGGCTTGAACCCACAAGCTGTGAGATCATGACCTGAGTGAAGTTGGGGGCTTAACCGATTGAGCCACCCAGATGCCCTTGTTTATTTGTTTTTTTAAGGTTTATTTATTTATTTATTTTTGAGAAAGACAGTGTGAGCAGGGGAGTGGAAGAGAGAGAGGGAGAGAGAGAATCCCAAGCAGGTTCTACACTGTCAGCACAGAGCCCAACACAGGGCTTGAACTCAGCAGGTGTGTGTCATGACCTGAGCCTAAATTGGACACTTTAACACACTGACAGTTCGTGGGTTTGAGCCCGCATCAGACTCTGTGCTGACAGTGCAGAGCCTGCTTGGGATTCTCTCTCTCCCCCTCTCTCTGCCCTGCCCTTCCTTCCCCCACTTGTGTGCACTTTCTCTCTCTCAAATTAAATAAATAAACTTAAAAAAAAAAAAAAAGAACCCATGTTACCTCCAGCACAGTTTCAGAAGAATTTCTTATTTTGAAAGCTTTCTCATTCAACCTGCCAGCAAGACCAGGATTCCTTAATGTGTGATTTGCTTGTCATCTTTGTATACACAGTTCAGCAGGCAGCAGAAACAGCTGGCAAAGGCAGGATATCTTAGGTGGAGATGAATCTCTGGAGGAAAAATAAGAATTTGGTAGAGAAAGCATCTTTCATGGACTTTTCTCTAGAGAAATCACATTGTCTTCTGGCCTGACAGAGACTGGACTCTGATCATTATGGTTCCATTGAACCCACCTATCATTAAGCAGCAACTTAAAATCCACTTTTCTATAAAAGAGGCATTTTTTTTCTTAAGTGTCTAATTTCCCTTTTATTAAGAGTAGTTTTAATGTACTAAATGCTTGAACATGGACTGGACTTCCTGAACACATACCCCTTTCTTCACAGCTCTTAGTAGAGTGGAGAGGAGGGAGAGGGAACTAACATTTTTTGAGACTTCGCAAGGGCCAGATTCAGGAGCTGGTAATTTCCCAACTTGCTTTGTAACCAGATGAGGAAACTCTGGGAGAAGCCAGGGTGTCTGAGTCCAGGCAGAGGGTTGGGTAACCTCTAAACAGGGACTATAGTCTGGTTCAGGCCACTATCCTTGCTAAAGAACCGGTCCCTGGTAGAAGGGAGAAAAAGAGGGATCACTAGAGTGGGTAGTACAGAAAAGTGACACAAAGGTGTCCCCTTCGTTTGGGCAACACTAATGGAGTGTCCTTCTGTACTGTAACCATGTCCTACACAGCCCAAACAACACCTCCTACAGTGCTGGGAACGTGGTGGGTCCACAAGGGAGGTTTTTGGAAGTAATTCCCATTAACATCATTTAAAGCATGTGTTTAATGTCAGCTGTCACCACTGCTGTGACAGATTTTGGTCATCATTTGAATCCATTAAAAAAACATTTTTTTAGGGGCACCTGGGTGGCTCAGTCAGTTAAGCGTCCGACTTCGGCTCAGGTCATGATCTCACAGTCCGTGAGTTCGAGCCCTGCGTCGGGCTCTGTGCTGACAGCTCAGAGCCTGGAGCCTGTTTCCGATTCTGTGTCTCCCTCTCTCTCTGCCCCTCCCCTGTTCATGCTCTGTCTCTCTCTGTCTCAAAAATAAATAAATGTTAAAAAAAAAAAATAAATAAATAAAAATAAATTTTTTTTTTAATGTTTATTCATTTTTGATAGAGAGAGAGACAGAGCCAAGCCAGGGAGGGGCAGAGAGAGAGGGAGACACAGAATCCGAAGCAGGCTCCAGGCTCTGAGCTGTCAGCACAGAGCCTGAGTGGGGCTCGAACCCATGAACTATGAGATCATGACCTGAGCTGAAGTCAGATGCTTACCCGACTGCGCCACCCCGGCTCCCCAAAATCCATACTTAATATCACATTAACAGCTCAGAATTTGGTTAATCTCTTAATTAGAAGGCACTAGGCATTAAAGACAAGCCAAATGAAGTTGGCCGTCAGGAGCTGAGTTATCTGGCTCCACGTGCTGCAGAATCTCTCAAGAGGTTTCCTCTGATGGGTTCAGGGACTCTGCCAGCATGGCGCAAAAGGCTCAAATACCTCAGGTGCCGCTCCGAAGGCAAGAGGAGATGGAAGAATACTTAGAGTGTGAGAAACTGGACCAGGGCTGCCTGAGCAGTAGGGCACCAAACAGACATACTGCCTCCGGGGCAAAATGTCTTACTTGTCTTCTGAAGTTAGTAGAAGTATCAAAACGTGGGCACTGCCCTTTCTCTCTCTCCCATTTTTAGAAAGATGTGGAGACAGAAAGACTTCTCTTTTGCATGATTTTATATTGAATTGAATAGGGAATGGTTGGACCAAGTTACCCACAAAAACTTACATGCTCAAGTTGGAGTCTTGTATGGGTGTCAATGCCTCGTAACAAATGACCACAGATCCAGTGGCTTGCCACAGCATCCATTTATTAGCCACAGTTCTGTAGGTCAGAAGTCCTGGAGGCTTCAGGTCAAAATCAAGGCATCATGCTGGCCGCTTTATGATCTGGAGGCTCTGAGGAAGATTCTCTTCCAAGACCATTCAGGTTGTTGGCAGAATTCAGGTCCTTGTAGTTGTAGGACTAAAGAGGTCCCATTTCCTTGCTGGCTGTCAACCAGGGGCTATTCCTGCTCTTGGAGGCCACTTGTGTTCCTTCTTATGTGGTCCTCTCTATCATCGAATCAGCAACAGTGTGGTATCTAGCCCTTCAGATGTTAATCTCTGATTTTTCCTGCTGCTTCTTGACAGGGAAGTCTCCATGATTTAAAAAAAATTTTTTTGTAATGCTTTTTTTTTTTTTTTTTTTTTTTGGACAGAGAGAAACAGAGCATGAACTGGGGAGGGGCAGAGAGAGAGGGAGACACAGAATCGGAAGCAGGCTCCAGGCTCTGAGCCATCAGCCCGGAGCCCGACGCGGGGCTCAAACTCACGGACCGTGAGATCGTGACCTGGCTGAAGTCGGACGCTTAACCGACTGCGCCACCCAGGCGCCCCTGTAATGCTTATTTTTTGAGAGAGAGAGTGAGAGAGAGAGAGCGAGGGGCAGAGAGAGAATGAGACACAGAATCTGAAACAGGCTCCAGGCTCTGAGCTGTCAGCACGGTGAAGTGAGCAGAAGTAGAACGCTTAACCGCCTGAACCACGCAGGTGCCTCCATGATTTTAAAGGGCCCTTTAGGGAGATTAGGTGCATCTGGATAATCTCCCTTTTCCATGTAATATAACCTAATCATAGGAGGGGGGAGGCAGGTTTACCAGGGTTCGATGGACCATTCTTAGAATTCTGCCTACCCTAAGTTGCAAAATCTGTTCCTTTCTCAAAGGATGGTAAAGAGAAGAGATCAGGTAGGCACACTTGAAAGGCATCAGTTCAGTACTTCCTTTTCAACCTTCTTGCTGTGAGCATTGGAAAAGGCAAGACCTATTATCCTGATGGCCTAGGTGCAATGCTCTACCCCGGCCATGAAGAGGTTGGTGGGTCCCACCTTCCCACCTGAATGCGTTGCTCTCTTAAAGCAAGGGTCAGACTTTCAGAATGTGAAAGCATTTCTTGTTACTCTCTTTCCCTGTATCTGAGATCCCACATTCGTGCAGCCTTGGGAGACAGGGAGATAATAAAATTTGGTTGTTAAACAGCAAACGTTGGGACGCCTGGGTGGCTCAGTCTGTTGAGTGTCTGACTCTTGGTTGTGGCTCAGGTCATTGTCTCATAGTTGATGGGTTCGAGCCCCGCATCAGGCTCTGCACTGGCAGCCCAGAGCCTGCTTGGGATTCTCTGTCTCCCTCTCTCTCCCTGCCCCTCCCAACTGTCTCAAAATAAATATGTAACCTTTACATTTTTAATTAAAAAAACAGCAAACATTTATTACATATTCATTCAGCAAAGATTTACCATGTGCAAAGCACTCTGATAAGCAGTGGGAATACAGTGATGACACAGCGGCTGACCTCCCAAGGGTCCTAAATGTTATGATAGGGGAGAAGCTAAAGCTGTGAGGGACTCAGAAAAGGAATGTTTTATCCCAAGAGGGATGATGTAGTCAAGAAATTCTCCTAGAGGTAGTGAGGTCTAAGCTGACTCAAGGGTAGGTGGGAGTTCCTTAGAGGCTAAGTGTGTGTGAGTGACTGTGTGTCTGCCAGGGAGATGGTCACCAGCAGGGGGAACAGCATGGCTCTGTGGTCAGTATGGATCTCCACACTCCATGAACGATGGGCAAGTGTAAGATTTGCGGTGACAAAGGTAGTGAGAGGCTTGTAATTAAGTGCACTGATTCTGAAACCTTCTCTTTTTTAAATTGTGGTAAAATACACATCACATAAAGTTAACATTTTAGCCACTTTTTTTATTATTAAAAATTTTTTTTTAATGTCTATTTATTTTTGAGAGGCAGAGACAGAGCATGAATGGCTGAGGGGGAGAGAGAGAGGGAGACACAGAACTCATAGCAGGCTCCAGGCTCTGTGCTGTCAGCACAGAGCCTGATGCAGGGCTTGAACCCATGAGCTGTGAGATCATGACCTGAGCTGAAATCGGAGGCGTAACCCACTAAGCCACCCAGGCGCCCCCATTTTGACCACTTCGAAGTGTTCAATTCTGTGGCATTAAGTACATTTGCAATTATCTAGTTACAAATGTTTTCATCCCCAGATGGCAATCCTTTACCAATTAAGTAGTCATTTCTTTTCTTTTTTTTTTTTAAGTTTATTTGTTTATCTTGAGAGAGAGAGAGAATGAGAGTACAGGTGCAGGAGGGGCAGAGAGAGAGGAGAGAAAGAATGCACAGAGCCAGATGTGGGGCTCGAACTCTCGAACTGTGAGATCATGATCTGAGTCAAAACCAAGGGTTGGACGCTTAACCGACGGAGCCACCCAGGTGCCCCAAAGAGTCACTTCTTATATCCCTCCTCTCCCCAGCCTCTGGCAATTGTGTATCTGCTTTCTGTCTCTATGGATTTGCCTACTGTGGACATCTCACACTTATGAAATCATACAATATGTGGCCTTTTGTGTTTGGCTTCTTTCACTCCACATACTTTTTTTTTTTTTTTTTTAAGATTTCATTTTTTAAGTAATCTCTACACCCAACGTGAGGCTTGAATTTACAATCCTGAGATCAAGAGTCACATGCTCTACTGACTGAGCCACCCAGGCTCCCCACTCTGCATAATGTTTTAAGGTTCATCTGGGGTGAAGCAATAGTCCATTCCCTTTTATGACTGAATAATATTCCATTGTACGATATACTACAATTTGTTTATCCATCCATCCATTCATGGATATTTGGATTGTTTCCATCTTTTGGCTTTGTGAATAGTGCTGCAATAAACATTTGTGTACAGGTTTTTGTTTGAACATCTGTTCTCAATTCTTTTGGGCATATACCTACAAATAAAATCACTGGGCCATGTTGAGGAACCACCAAACTCTTTTCCACAGCGGCTGTACCATTTTAGGTTTCCGCCAACAATATGTGAGGGTTCCAATTGCTCCATAACCCTGTCTGGCTTTTGATCCTGGCTATACCAGCTTACCAGTTGTTAAACCTTGGCAAGTCCTTAGCTTCTCTGTGCCTCAGTTTTCTCTCATCTGTAAAGAATGAAATCATGATGCCTCCTTTACCAGGTTGTTGTGAAGATTACACTCAGTTAATAAGAATACACGTTGTTAATATGTGTATAGGACAGTGTTTGGCATGCATTGGTTGCAACATATGAAATTGCTGATCAACTGTTAATTGGTGTACAGAAAAGGTAATTTTATATGACTCAACCTGATAGCAAGCATTGTATAGCAGTTTGTTTTAATTAGGTAAGGGCCAGGTTAGCATAGTTCATCTTTTGTCTAAGACTAACAGGGCCCTCGTTAAGGGATTTCAAACAGAGCAGTGACATGATGACATATAATAAATAGATTTGAAGTGAAGAGTTGTGGCAAGGGTGCAGGGAGAACTGAAGAAAAGGGGGAAAAAAGGAAGCAAAAGCTAATTCTGCATGTGGTCAGTTTGGAAGCTGGTGCAGTAATCCAGGTGAGATTCAACAGTGGCTGTGAGGATGAAATTAAGTAGATGTAATCAAGGGCGCTTTAGAAGGTAAAATGGACAGAGAGGGTATACTGATCACATGTGAGCATATGCCGCTTCTGTTGACTTTATCTCTTAAATGCAAATATTATTCAAACATCGTTAGTTTGCTCCATCTCTGTTATCACTCAGCAGTCCAAATTACCATCATCTCTCAAATAGCCTGCCGTAATGATCTCCTAATAGCCTTTCCATGTCAATTATGATTTTCATTCCATGTTGTTCCTCCATTTTTTCCAATCCAATCTCCATATTGTGAAGTGGCATTAAGGAAGTACTTCAGGGGCGCCTGGCTGGCTCAGTCAGTAGAGCATGTGACTCCAGATCTCCGGGTTGTGAGTTCAAGTCCCACATTGGATGCAGAGATTAGTCAAAAATAAAATCTTAAAAAAAAAAAAAGAAAATACTTGAGATACACAAAAACGAAAAAGAATAATGTATATCCACATATCCAACTCATATATTTACAAAACAAGAATACATATGGCTATGTCCCTCTTGTAACCCTCCCCAGTCATACTCTCCTCATTATGTCTGTAATTCAATGTTACAGATAGGGCTAACTACCACGCTGATTTTGGTATTTACCATTTTCTCACATTTTTATACTTTTATAGCATTTACATGTGTCCATATGTGTATGTGTATTTGTATACTTTCTTCAATATTTTAATGCTTCATGTGGAAGAAATCACATTGTATGTATTCTTCTGTCACTGCTCCTCACCCCCCACCCCACTTATCTCATTAGTGTGAAGTTTTCACACTGAAACATGTGTTCTACTCAGTCTAGCGATTTTCAGTATAGCAGAATCTTCATCATACGATTTTCAGTGCAGCGGAATCTTCATTGTACGAATGTACCAAAATGACAGTTATCTATTCAAAAGGCAAATCCGATCATGTCAATCTCCTGCTTCAAATACCTCAGCAGTTTTCTACTGCTCTGAGGCTTAAGACTACAATCAGGCCTGGCTTCATTTCAAACTCCTTCCAGAGCAACACCTCATCTTAGGCTATTAACGAACTCCACTCATTCTTCAGACCTCAGCTCAAATTTACTTCCTTGCTGATTGGTTAAAGCAGGACTACTTTTGGGGTGCCTGGCTGGCTCAGTCAGTGGAGCATGCAGCTCTTGATCTCAGGGTTGTGAGTTCAAGCCCCACCTTGGGTGTAGAGATTACCTAAAAATAAAATCTTGAAAAAAACAAAAAAACAAATCAAGGCTACTTTCCTTACACGGGGTAAAGGGAACCTCAGCACCAGGTTAGGTAACTGCTGAGCAGGCATGTGTTCATTGGTTGACCTGGGCCTTCCTCTTCTGGGAGAACTGAGTGTAGAAACTTAGTCAAGTTTTGCTTTGCTGCTACAGGGCTTAGCGTGAGCAACTCCATCTTGGGCCTTCCTGAGGTATTTTAGCAATTTCACAATATATAATTTAACAATACATATTCCAGAATTTAATTTAATTGAATTTACTTTGATGATGGGGTATCTGGGACTAGATACACCCTCCCTCCGTAAACAACTAGAGAACTGGACAAAGTCTATAAACAACTGTTTTCAGACATTGGACCACAAACAGTACAGGACTGTGATCCCTGAAAGAAGGGAAACAAGGCCAGTCCTACTATGTCGTGGGGATATTTTTCTGGACGATGGTGCAGGGAGGGAGATCTTAAGCAGAGATAGCACTGGACTCAGAAGGAAAAAAGAAAACAGAACTAAAGAACAGATAAGACAATAGTAAACAAAGAGTAAAATGGCAGATTTAAACTCAACCATGTTGATCATTACATTAAATGCTGATAGTCAAAACATTCCAACTAGGATCCAGAGATTGTCACATGCAACATAAAAGCAAGGTCTGGGGTTCCTGGCTGGCTCTGTTGGTGGAGCATGAGACTCTTGATCTGGGAGTTGTGGGTACCAGCATGACACTGGGTGTAGAGATTACTTAAAAATAAAATCTTTAAAAAAAAGAAAATGAGGTCCAACTATTGTGCTATCTATAAGAAATGCACTTTATTTTCTATTTATTCTTTTTCCTTTCTTTTCTTTTCTTTTTTTTCTTTTTCTTTTCTTTTTTTTTTTTTTTTTTTTTTTTTTTTTTGAGAGAGAGAGAGAGAGTGCGAGCTGGGGAGAGAGGCAAAGGGAGAGAGAAAATCTCAAGCAGTCTCCATGCTCAGCACAGAGCCTGATGCAGGGCTTGATCATGACCTGAGCTGAAATCAAGAATCAGACACTCAACCAACTGAGCCACCCAGGTGCCTGTATTCATTTTTTTAATGTAAGCTCTATGCCCAACATGGGGCTTAAACTTACAACCATGATATCAAGAGTCAGACCACCCACCGATTAAGTCAGGCAGGTGCTCTAAGAAATGCACTTTATTTATTTAAAAAAATTTTTAATGTTTATTTTTGAGAGAGACAGAGTGTGAGCAGGGGAGGGGCAGAGAGAGAGAGGGAGACACAGAATCAAAGCAGGCTTCAGGCTCTGAACTGTCAGCACAGAGCCCGACGTGGGGCTGGAACCCATGAACTGTGAGATCATGACTTGAGCTTAAGTTGGACACTTAACCAACTGAGCCACTCAGGCGCCCCCCAAAATGCACTTTAAATATAAAGATACATATAGAGTAAAAGTAAAAGTGTAGAAAAAGACACTAGGCAAACACTAATTATAAAAAAAAAAAAGGTGAAGTTGATATATTAATATCAACAAAATGGACATCAGGACAAGAAATTTCACCAGAGTAAAAGAGTGACACTTCATAATGACAAAAAGTGAATTCATTGAGGGCCATCTGGCTGGCTCAGTCAGAAGAGCGTGCAACTCTTGATCTTAAGGTTGTGAGTTCAAGCCCCACATTGGGTGTGGAGATATGCATGCACCTAAAAACCAAAATTTCAAAATACGCTAAGCGAAACCTGACAGAACCAAATGGAGAAATAGACAAATCCAAAGCCACAATTTCAGTTGGAGATTTCAATATGGCTCTCCCAGTGAGTTATAGAACAGGAAGATAGAAAATCTCTAAAAACAAAGATGTGAAACAATATTACCTCATCAAGTACACATGGAACATTTACCAAGATAGATAGTAATCTAGGCCATAAACTGAGGTCTCAATAAATGTAAAAACTACAGAATGTTTTTTTTTTTACTACAATAGAATTAAGTTAGAAATTAATTACAAAAGTTATACTAAGCTCCCCACCCCCCACCACAAATATTTGGAAATTAAACAGCATACTTTTTCTTTTTCTTATTTTTACATAAGTTCCACATCCACCATGGGGCTCAAAGTCGGGACCCCAAGATCAAGAGTTGCACGCTCGACTGACTGAGCCAGCCAGGCACCCCAACAACACACTTTTTCATAACCATGGGTCAGAGAAGAAGTTGCAAAGGAAATGAGAGAATATTTTAAAATGAAGAATAATATATCAGACATAATCAATAAAATGGATAAACCTGTAATTAGACTGATTAAAAAAATAGTAATACAAATTACCATATCAGGTATAAGAGGGTCATCTTTGAACATACTGAAGGTCTAATAAGTAGTATGAACAATTTTATGCCAATCAATGAAATGAGCAAATCTGTTGAGGGCATAAGGTACCAAAATTATCTCAAGAAGAAATAAAAATTTGAGTATTTTTATATCTATTAGATGGAATTTATTATTTTTTTATTATTTAAAATAAAAAAAAAGTTTATTTATTTTTGAGAGAGAGAGAGAGTGTGTCAGTGGGAGAGGAGCAGAGAGGGAGACACAGAATCTGAAGCAGGCTCCAGGCTCCAAGCTGTCAAGACAGAGCTTGACATGGGGCTCGAACTCATGAACCATGAGGTCATGACCTGAGACAAAGTCAGACGCTAAACTGACTGAGCCACCCAGGTGCCCCAGATGGAATTTATATCTAAATATTTTTCCATAAAGCAAACTGCAGTCTCATAGGGATTCACTGGTGAAGTCCATGAAACATTTAAGGAAGAAATGGTACACCAGCTCTTTCAGAAGACAGAGGAAAGAACCCTTCCAACTCATTTTAGGAAATCACTATCCACCAACACTAGACAAAGTCATTATAAGATTAATATTGCTCACGAGGGATGGACATAAAAATCCTTAACATTAGCAAACGGAATCCTGAAACGGAAATGCAGACTAGCCAAAACAAACTTGAAAATAAAGAACAAAAATGGAGGTCTTGCAGTATCTGATTTCAAAGCACATTACAGTAATCCAGATAATGTGAAGCTCAGGAATTTATATTAAAACAAAACAAAATCTCCAAATGATTCTGTTGATCAACGAGGTTTAATACAGACAGTTTAGGAAACACTGATAGTCAGGCACATTTTAAAGTGTGTTTTTTTTTTTTTTAATTAGAAATTTTTTTTAGTAATCTCTACACCCAACAGGGGCTTGAACTCACCACCCCGAGATCAAGAGCCACATGTTCTTCCAACTAAGCCGGTCAGGCACCTCAGGCATATTTTAAAATTTGATTTTAAACAGTATATTCTTTGGGTTTCACCATTTTATGAAGCTGCTCAGTGAGCTCTATACTTGAGCGCCCTTAACCTTCATTATTCTCTTAGCCCTCAACCTGATCTACCTTCTTCTGGTCCTTGCTCCCTTCTGCCTCCAATCCTCACAATTATATCCTTAATGTTGTTTCCAGATTTTTACCTTCTTTACTTCCTTTTTCTTTTGGATTTCTTCTACTTTTGTAAAAGGAGATAAAGGGGATCATAGCTCATCTATTGTTTCCGTAAAGTGTTTGTGTTGATTCTTCTTTTGGTTCATCCACTGGAATTTTATGACAATCGATTACTGTCACTTTGAAAATTATCACAGTTTTCCAGAACCCTTTCGACCAGATACTGTTAGTGTCAAAGCCTAGTGCCTCTTCAGACCTGAGGATTTGGGGACAATATGCTACTGTTTTTGAAAATAAGTTCACTTAAACATTTTATTTATTTATTTGTTTGTTTTGAAAGAGACAGAGAAAGAGCAAGACTGGGAGGGTGAGAAAGAGAGGAGACAGAATCCCAAGCAGTCTCTGCCCTAACAGGACATCAAACTCACGAACTGTAAGAACATGACCTGAGTCAAAACTAAGAGTTGGACACTCAACCAACCGAGCCACTCAGGTGCCCCCAAATAGGGCTACTTTTGATTTAAAAATGTAACTCTGCACATTGTCTACACAATGTCTTTTGAGCCATCTATCAGCAATCAAATAAACCAGATCACTTGAAACTCCAAGGAGAGCTTATGCTTTATGTTGCTGTTCCTGAAATTTCCTTGGAGATGATACACTTACTGCAACAAATCCCACCGGACCAATTCACAAAGAACTTTCCACTTAGCGTCCTCAGCCATGACTTCTTTTTGGCATACCGATCAGCTTTCCTGCAGACTCTGGTTCTTCGTGATTTTGAACTGACTGTACTCCTGCAGTAATGACCACCTGGCTTCACTGAGCTTTGGTCAGGCAATGGAGGATGTGCAGGAGTTTGTCCTCTTACAAGCAAAGTGAAATGTAGCAGATTGCGAGTCACGGTATTTTCCAAAATGACTGATTTATGGTTTTCCTTTTGTACTTGGCTTTGAGTCAACCTCGAGAAAGTTTTATGGCTAAGATTTGGAGGTCACTTGGGGGCAGGAGGCCTCATCAAGTTGATTTTAACGGACTAGTTTATCTCCTGTTTCAGGTCCAATGAGAACTCAAAACTGGAAATTTATGATCTGTTCTTTGTTCTAAAACAAAGACATGATTGCTTGCCAAAAAAATTCGGAGAATGTAGGCTCCTTAAAGGAGATCCAGAATTAATACCATGCATATAGCATCGCTAGGTAATCGTGAGTGTGTACTGTCCATGCGTTTTTAGCAAAATGGGATCTTGTGAAACATAGTATAATTTACTCTTTTTACTAAATATTCAGCGAACAGGATTAACCACATAATACATGGCTGCATAGTATGGGTATTCTCTACTTTATTTAACCAGTTCCCTAACAACAACAACGGCAACAATAACAAAATCAATTTCCTATAGGTGAACATGTAGGTCCTGGGGTATTTTTTGCAACTTGGCTCATTCGACACTCACTTCAACTGCCTTTCACTGCTGTCCTCTATTCTAGAAGCTGGAAAGATAAACACTTGCTTTCCCAGGCACCCTTACAGGTCAGGTCGCATATCATTTGGTTCTGGCCAACGAGACAGAAACAGAGCTGCTGATAACACCTCCTGGGCTTCTGCTGTCCACGTGGCACACCCGAGGAAGAGTGGTCACCGCTGATGGCAGAGCAGGAAGAGAGGAGTCTGGCTCCCTCACAGCATTCCCTGCCATGGGCTCCCCACTGTTTGCTTATGGCAAGAGATAAATGATTTAAACCCTTTGCAAAACAAACTACAAATGCTTCTGGGTACTCATTAGATTATTTCTTTAGGATACATCCCCAGAAGTAGCATTGCTGGGTCAGAGTATGTGTTTTTAATGCTTTTGAAAAGTTGTATCAACTGACAGTCTCACCAGCTCTATATGAGTAGATCTATCCTCTTCCTGCACCCTGCTGACTGGACATTATCACTCTTTTTTTTTTTTTTTTTTTTAAGCACAGCTTCATTGAAGGTATGACTGATATACAAAGAACTGGATATATTTAATGTGTACAGTTTGATGACTTTGGACACATTAACACCTGTGAAACCATTGCCGCAACCAAAGTAAGAAAGATATCCAACCCCTCCCAGAGTGTCCTTGTGTCCTTCGTGGGTATTGTTGTGCGCATGGGTGGTTAGGAACACCTAACATGAGGTCTACCCTCAACACATTTTTTCCAGCTTGATTTATTTATTTTTTAAAATTAAAAACATATATATATTTTTTAATTTTAGAGAGGGAGAGAGTGCATGAGTAGGGAGGGGGCAGAGGGAGAGAGAGAGAGAATCCAAAGCAGGTTCCATGCTCAGCAGAGCCTGATGTGGGGCTCAAACTCACAAACCTGAGCCCAAACCAAGAGTCTGATGCTCAACCGACTGAGCCACCTAGGCACCCACCTCTCATCTACCCATTAAAAAAAAAATGTTTATTTTTGAGAAGTGGGGGGGAAGGGCTGAGAGAGAGAGGGACAGAGGATCTTAAGTAGACTCTGTACTGTCAGTGCAGAGCCTAATGCGGGGCTTGAACTAATGAACTGTAAGATCATGACCCAAGCTGAAGGTGGATGCTTAATTCACTGAGACACCCAGGTGACCCTCATTTACTCATTTTTAACTGATGTTTTTGTAATCCCCCAGGGCTAAAGAGAAGAAGGAAGTTTGAGCTGGGCATGAGAGCTAGATTCAAAATTCAAATACACTTGGCAGATGAAGGCAGGGCCAAAGCTTACACAGAAGAAAACAACAGGTGTCTAGGAGGCCTCAACCTTTCTAGACCTTTGTATGTCTGAATGTTGCCTTTCCAAATCATTTGTCACGAATGATTGAGCCTGCAGGGCCCAAGAGGGATCTAAAAGCTCTGGATGGCACTCAGAGACATTGGAGCTTTCAATGCAAGGAGCAGATGGGCAATGAATTGTGAGTGGTAGCAGCAAGCATGTTTCTTGGAAAGATGGGCTGATGTCTTCTATTTGCCTGCTGGATCTCACATTTTCCAGCTGTGCCCTCAGAAGAGGCTGACCTATATGGACTATGCAGGGAGTTCTCAAACTTTTGGGTCTCATGATTTTCGCATGCTTAATAACTATTGAGAAATCTAAATAGCTTGTTTTGTGGGTTATATCTATTGGTATTTACTGTAGTAGTAATTAAAGCTGAGAAATGTTGAAAATATTTACTCATTCATCTATTTTTATTTTTTTTCTTTTAAGTAGGCTCCATGCCCAACGTGGGGGTTCAAACTAACGACCCTGGGACTGTAGAGCAGAGTAGCACAGCGGAAGCGTGCTGGGCCCATAATGACTCTGGGATCAAGAGTTGCATGCTCTATCGGCTGAGCCAGTCAGAAGCCCCTTTACTCGTTCATCTAAAGCAACAGTAATAAGGGCGCCTGGGTGTCTCAGTTGGTTAAGTGTTCAACTTCAGCTCAAGTCATGATCTCAGGGCTTGTGAGTTTAAGCCCCACACTGGGCTCCAGGCTGACAGTGTGGAAACCTGCTTCGGATTCTTTCTCTGTACCCTCCTCCCACTTTCTCTCTCTCAAAAATAAACTTAAAATAATAAATAAAATAACAGTAATAAACTCACTATGTGTTAACATAAATAACATCCTTTCTTATCTTTTAAAGATTTTATTTATTTTATTTTTACAAGATTTTATTTTTTTTAAGTAATCCCTACACCCAACATGGGGCTCGAACCCACAACTCTGAGATCAAGAGTCACATGCTTTATACTCTGAGACAGCCGGGCACGACCAACATTGTTTTTAAATAAAAAAACATTGCCTTCCATGTTTGTAACTCCTCAACATGTGGATTAACAGAAGACAGCTGGATCTTCACATCTCCTTCTGCATTCAATCAGTAGAAATATCACAGGTCAGACATCCTTTGGGAAAGGCCGTTGTTCACTACTGAGAGAACAGAAGTGAAAAAGGCAAATAACATCTTAGTATTATTATGAAAATAGTTTTGACTTCAAGGATCCTCTGGAAAGGTCTTGAAAACCCCCAGGCATTCCCAGCTACACCCAGTACAACTCTTGTGACCTCTTAATCTACTGGGTTCAGCCAATAGGAGCCCCAGGGAGAAACTGCAGTGATAAGTCGGTGCCCAGAACATTTATTCTCCTGTCTTTATCCATGTAGGGTTGCCTACACTGAGGCTGGCTTTGTCTCTTGAAAAAAAAAAAAAAAAAAAAAAAAAAGAGGAAGGGCTTCTCGGAAGTAACTCTCTTCTTTGGATTCCAGTTACTTCCCTCATCCCTTTGGGCCTTCGTGTGAAACATCTGAGTTACTGCGTTATCTTCCTTAGTTCTTCTATGTTCTATGCACACCTTTGTCAATAAAAACCTCTTAATTTATCCGAATACTCTATCACCACATATAAATGAAACAAAAATTCAATATACAACACAGAGCCTTATTACATGTTAGTGGTTTTCCAAGACTAGTCCCTGGAGCATCAGCATTATCTGGGAACTTATTGGAATTAGAATTCAAATTTTTGGACCACACCTCAGACTGACTAAATTCTAGGGACCTGTTTTAACAAGCCTTTTGGGTGGGTTTAATATATGCTAAATTGTAACCCAATCTGAAAACACTGCTCAAACAAGATAATTAGTAGTGCCCTGGTAAAGTTAGAAACTGTACAGTTAGATAAAGTTAGCCCTTAGTTAATAAAAGCTAATAGCAGCAAGCATTTACATGGTGCCAGGCAATATTGTAAACACTTGACACATGTTAACTCATTTAGTCTTTATTTTTTTTAATTATTTGTGTATGTATTTATTTATTTTTGAAAGAGAGAGAGAGAACGAGCTGGGAGGGGCAGAGAGAGAAGGACAGAAAGAAGCCCAAGCAGGATCAGTGCTGTTAGCATGCAGCCCGACGTGTGGCTTGAACCCACAAACCGTGAGATCAAGAGCGGAGTCGAAAACCAAGAGTCTGGCGCTTAACCGAATGAGCCACCCAGGCACTCCACTCATTTAGTCTTTACAACAATCCTAGGGTAATAATAACTGTGAAACCAAATTTTGATTATGTAGAAAAAAAACTAGGCATAGACAGGATCAGTACCTTGGCCAAAGGACACACAGTTAGTAAGAGCAAGAGCTAGGCTCCAATCCAGGTAATCCAGTGCCAGACTTTGTGCTCCCATCTGCTACGCAATGGGGCCTGTAGCAGAAAAAAGGGTCTGGAAGGACTCGGGTTTCCTAGCAACAGAGGTGGTGGAAGGTCCCTTCAGCCAGCCCGCCAACCTAGGACGATGGCTTACACTGTTTCCCAGCACTGGAGGAAAGGAGGTGAGCCCTTTCTAGGAAGCAGCTGGAGTGAATGAGCCTTCCCTCAAGTAGACGAGATAGGCTTCTCTGAACATAGCTAATAGAGGATGTAAGGGACTTTCCAGGAAGTTTGTGAGGCACTGAGCTTGCGAGAGAGACACGGCTCTGGGGTTCTATCCTAAACTTACATGTGTTGTCCCAGGCTTGAATTACATGAAACAGCTTGTGCTGTATTCCCTCACACTTCTGCCCCAGTCTTTCACCTTATGTTTTAGGTTGCCTTTTCATTTCTATTTTAAAATAAAAAATTAATGTTAAATGTAAAAGTTAAATTAAAAACATTAAAGTTTCTGCTTTTACAATACCAACCATATACTGCAAAGATTTATTTTCAACTTATGGATGAAGGATGTGATCCATTTTTCTGGAAGACTTCTGGGAAAACTTTCCAAATTACTTTAGCATAACAGAAAATTTGTTTCTGCATTAAGTCAGCTTATTCCTCATACATACATAGTTGTTCAAAATTGTTGAATAGTGAGTTTCTCTGCCATGTGCTGAATCTATATAAAGCCTTTATGTGGTTAAAGTGACCACATATGCATGAATGAATACACTTAACACATATTTTAATGGCCAGATCGTCTAGGAATCCATTCTTCAAATCAGTACACAGAAACATTTCGAAGGTATGTGGGCAAGGATGCTTTCAATGGACTTGGTACCCAGAACGTTCCCTTCCACATAAACTCCTGCCTCAAACATATCACCCCTCAGCCTCCTGAGATCAAGGTACTCCTTTCCAGAGCATTAGCTTCTTTCTCCCTTACACATGAAAACCTTACTTCTCTGAATCTTACCTTTACCCTTTAGGGTGTAAATCCTCCAGCATGGTGAAAAGTGAACGGTCACAATGGCTGAGTAACGAGATCTCACAGAAATGGATGGAATTAGAATTATATTTAACGTATCCTAATTTGTTGTGATCAAGTATGTTCAGGGAAGTACAATGGAAATGTAAGTTCAAGGAGAAAAAGAAACGATGTAACATTTCCTACTTAAAAAAAAAAAAAAGCTTTTGGGGCTCTTGGCTGGCTCAGTGCGTATAGCATGCGACTCTTGATCTCAGGGTTGTGAGTTTGAGCCCTGTGTTGGGCATAGAGATTACTTAAAAAGAAATATTAAAAAAAAAAAAATCTTGTGTGGCGCCTGGATGGCTCAGTCAGTTGAGGGTCTGACTTCAGCTCAGGTTATGATCTCATGGTTGGGGAGTTTGAGCCCCACGTAGGGCTCTGTGGTGACAGCTCAGAACCTGGAGCCTGCTTCAGATTCTGTGTCTCCCTCTCTCTCTGCCTTTCCCCCGCTGTCTCTCAAAAATGAATAAACATTAAAAAATTTTTTTTTAAAACTTTAATACATTTTTAATTAGCTAATTTTTAATAAAAAATTCTATTTAATTGATTTAATTATTGAATGTTTTTTTTTTTTTAAGCTTCCCGAGGGACTGCACCATTCCCAGAGGTACTGCGATACCAGGTCGATGCCCGGAGAGGACGGAGCAAGCTTCTATTCCATCCCCCTGCTCCAGAAATCCACTTAGTATATTGTCCTCGGATAGATGATGTCTCAGATATCAAACTGATATGAACAGATACTATGATATTAGCCAAAAGGCCAAGAAACGATTAATCTTTTTTTTTTTTTAAAGTAAGCTCTATGCCCAAGGTGGGACTCAAATTCACAACCCCGAGATCAAGAGTCATGCTCTACCAATTGAGCCCCAGGTGGCCCCTTGTTTGCATCAGTCAGTTAAGCACCCGACTTTGGCTCAGGTCATGATCTCGCAGTTCATGAGTTTGAGTCCCGTGTCGGGCTCTGTGCTGACAGCTCAGAGCCTGGAGCCTGCTTCAGATTCTTTGTTTCCCTCTTTCTCTGCTCCTCCCCTGCTCACGCTCTGTCTCTCAAAAATAAATAAACATTAAAAAATTAAAAAAAAAGATGGATAATGAGGGGTGCCCGGGTGGCTCAGTCAGTTAAGCACCTGACTTCGGCTCAGGTCATGATCTCGCGGTTCTTGAATTTGAGCCCAAGGTAGGGCTCTGTGCTGACAGCTCAGAGGCTGGAGCTTGCTTCAGATTCTGTGTCATCCTCTCTCTGCCCCTCCCCCACTCATGCTCTGTCTCTCAAAAATGAATAAATGTTAAAAAAAAAAAAAATGATGATGAAGGGTGCCTGGGTGGCTCAGTTGGTTGAGCATCTGGCTTCTGATTTTGGCTCAGGTCATGATCCCAGGGTTGTGGGATCAAGCCCCGTGTTGGGCTCTGTGCTGAGCATGGAGCCTGCTTGAGATTCTCTCTCTCCCTCTACCCCTCTCCCCTGCTCACACTTATTCTCTAAAGTAAAATTAAAAAAATAAATGAAACTATCAAAACAGTATTTAGATTCTGTTGGGCACATTTAAAAAACTGATTTAATAATTTTATTTTACAAAGCCAAATTTACAGTTTGCTAAAAATTGCATCTTTTCAACTTCAACTTTTGAAAAACTATAGATGTCAATTTTAAAATGTGCAAAGGGAAACATAATTTTTAAAAACACTCTTGTGGACGTGCAAATAAGTTTGCAGATTGCTTGTTTATGGTTATGTTTAATTTCTGACCACCATGGAAGTATGGCTATCAACCTTCTATAAATTGGGAGCAGGTGCATGTGGGGGACTTGGATGTGATGTTTAACTGGGAGCAGGTGCATGTGGGGGACTTGGATGTGATGTTTAACCGACCCAATAAGGCACACACTAAGCTTTGGAGCTTGCTTCCATGCTGGAAGGGTGGTGCCTGTGACGAACCCCCATTTGGAGTAAGGTTCTTTCCGGCTTGTCTGCCCTCCTTACTATGAGTCTCTGTACTCCCTGGGCTCTCTGCACACCTCTCCAGTAAGATGGAGTTGAGTAAGGTAAGCTTTAGGTGAGATAGAAAGTATTGATCTAGTCCATATTTTTGGAGAAGAGTCCCTTTTGCTATCTCCTGTTACAGGTACCCTTGCTGACCTACAGTTTTTAAGCACCTGATTTTCATCTGGCTTTCTGAAAGGTTGACAAAAGTTACAAGTACTCTGTACTGCTTTTTCTAAACTCCTTTGGCTTGCAGGTATTCAAGTATGGGACATTCTTCCTTCTTGAAACAGCTCAGAAAGTGTTGTGTTTAATAAAGCCAAGTGACACACACCACATACACACATCAATCAAACCTAAAAAGCCTCACCAAGAAAACCCGAAGGGAAAACCCAAGAATAACAGTAACTCAACCCACTGACAAAAGATCTGGAACCATAACCATCTCATGCTTGGAAAGAAAGAATAATCTTTTGCCTATTTCCTTTGGAAGACTTTGGCTGGCATGATGTCTTTAGATAAAGGTGGTATGTGTAAACATGTTTACGTGGATACAGAGAGCTGAGCCCTCTCCTTCCATCTTAACCTCTCTTCTCATTCACCTCCTACAATACAGACTGTATCTATTTGCATTTCATTTTGTGTGTTTCTGTTTGGAGCAGATGAATTTTTGTACATCTGCATTTTGAATTAAATTTAAATCCTCTTTACCATAGCATGGGAAAAAAAGAAAAAAAGAAAGACTGACCGGTGCCAATTTAGTTTCAGCCATTTCATATAGGAATCCAAAAGCATCAAATTTCCTTGTACTCTGGGAACAATATATAGCATGAACAAAAGGTTATAGAGGGAAGAAAATGTAATTGATTCTGAAGAGCGTGAACATCTGCAAAGAATGTATTGTAAGGGAAAATGATCTCTGAGGGTCCTACTCTTGATGATGAAACAGTTTCTAGTTCCCCATGTCAGAGGAATAACACTCCGCTCCACACAGGCCTCTCCAGGCCCAATGCACTGAGCAGAGAGTGTCAATGCTTGGAGCTAGTTTCCACAACACAGAAACAAACAGAAAGAAGTGTGAAGACTTCAGGAAACAAAACCTGCCCGGCGGTGCTGAGCTAATGGCCTCAGAGGAAAAGTGAAGAAAGAAAAGTATATTCTGGTCCAAACTCTGTCATTACATATAATGTGACAGTGGCCAAGTCAATGTATCTCTCGGAGCCTCAAGGTCCTCAAACTCTCACATGGGAGAGCCAGACTGGATGGCAGAAGAGGCCTTTTTATGATGTGATCTACAATAATACGATTAACAGTCTATTATTTCATAGAGAAGTCCCTTGAGTCTCAGACTTTCCATTTTATTTATTTTTTATTTTTTTGAAAGATTTTGTTTTTCTCAAGTAATCTCTACACTCAAAGTGGGGCTTGAACTCACAGCCCGGAAATTACGAGTTGCATGCTCCACTGACAGAGCTAACCAGGTGCCCCACAGTCTTCTCATTTTTTTAGTTTTTTGAATGCTTATTTTTGAGAGAGAGAGACAGACCGACACATGGAGTGCAAGTTGGGGAGGGGCAGAGAGAGAGGGAGACCCAGAAGCAGGCTCCAGGCTCTGAGAAGGCTGCACAGAGCCCGATGTGGGCTCGAATTCATGAACCATGAGATCATGACCTGAGCCTAAGTTGGATGCTTAACCGACTGAGCCACCCAGGGATACCTATTTTATTTTATTTTTAATGTTTTATCCATTTTCTGAGAGAGAGAGAGAGAGAGAGAGAGAGAGAGAGAGAGAGAGAGAGAGAGAGAAAGCAGGAGAGGAGCAGAGAGAGAGAGGGAGACACAGAATCCGAAGCAGGCTCCACGGCTCGAAGCCTGACGTGGGGCTTGAACTCATGAACCATGAGATCCTGACCTGAGCTGTAGTCAGATGCTTAACTGACTGAGCCACCCAGGCACCCCTAGGCATACCCGTTTTAGATGGGAGAGAGCAAAAAATTCTAACACAAGTGATTTAAGAACATCAACATTTATTTAACATGATAAAAAAGAAATGAGATATGAACATTTGCATTTAAACAATAGTAAGTAGCCTTTAATACTTACATGTGCTCATTGTATAATATATACACAACGAACATAATTACATTTGTACACAAACTAAGTACTGGATTGGAAAACCTGCTTATTGCTGTACACATCTATCCCAATGAAGTATAAGCCCAGTACTTCAAAATACCTACATTTTAAATTGTACCTTTAAGAAACAGGAAGCGGTAACATTTGTGTTTAAGCTGACAAGAGTGTGGCAGTAACTGCTGACGCTGCAATCTGAGAAATAATAGTAGCAGAAAACAGGACATTCTTCACTTAGCAGTAATAAAATGGCACATTTTAAATATATATATAAAATTTTTACAAATCAAGTGTGAAACAAACCATTGCAGTAGCCAAAAATGGGAAGGAAAAAAAAAAAAAAAAAGGAAAACAAGCTTCATTCGAAATAATAACTAAATTTATGTACTGAAAAGCAAAAAGAAATATAAATCCACCTAAATTTTAGAAACATCAAAATCTGGAAATCAGCAACTGAGTGAGCTCTGGCTGTAGACCGCACATTAAAAAAGCACCTTTACTTATGTGCTCTGAAATCATAGCAGCAAGCTGGTGTCAGAACAACAACCTTAGGATTACGGAGTGTACATATGAGCCATTAAAGCTGTTTGGAATAAACATTTTCCAGAAGTGATAAAATGATGCTCTGTGGCCAAAAGCATCAGAACTATGAATTTCATAGATTTAAAGTATACTGTACAATATCTTCTCACATTGCTGAAGGTCCACGTCCTTAGCTTTCAATGGTTTTGACAGAAGTCAGGATAGCTGAAAAATAAAGACAGGAAAAATTACTTTGACACCTGCAAGTTAATGAGTGACCATTTCCTAAAGTAACTGAGGGCAATGTTCTACAACGGCAGAGCTGACAGGCATGGCCATGAAAATCCTAAAATATAATACAACAGAAGGACGTTTCTTGTCATTTCGTAGGTTTAATTTACCAGGCCAAGGATGCAATTAAATAACACTTCAGAATTTTAAAAAAGAGTACCCAAATTAAAAAAAATTTTTTTTTTCGTTTATTTATTTTTGGGACAGAGAGAGACAGAGCATGAACGGGGGAGGGGCAGAGAGAGAGAGGGAGACACAGAATCGGAAACAGGCTCCAGGCTCTGAGCCATCAGTCCAGAGCCCGACGCGGGGCTCGAACTCACGGACCGCGAGATCGTGACCTGAGCTGAAGTCGGACGCTTAACCGACTGCGCCACCCAGGCGCCCCAAGAGTACCCAAATTTATGGCTGAATCAAAAAGATCAACAAAATAAGCAAAGATTTGCATAACTTTGCTAAAATATCTAACAATATATTAAGCGGCCTGCACAGCAGTGTCATTTGTAAACCTTCCCAAAGTCCTGCCAAAACTACTAGGTCAGCAACATGACATACACTCAACGAGAAGACATAAAAAAAATACAAGTCTGAGTGCTACTTGTCGTTCTGGCCGTATGCCAGAAGACAAGGAAATGCCCGGCAATAACTGGACCCCATTCCAGCCTATAATGCCACTGGCTCTTAGAGGGAAAGTAAAACAAAACAAAATCCAATAATAACAACTTAAGGAACCCGGAAATGTACTTGAGTTTTAACTGTACATATTCTTTATTGTCAGACAACATTCTTTCATATCATTGGTCTGTGTACAGAGAATTGTAACCTGTTTATTGAACCAAAGATAATGAGAGTGGACTTTAATTTACATTCCTCCACGAAGATGGACAGAGGCCATCTATCAGCTCTTCGCACAGGAGGAATCACACAAGCATGCTGCTATTCCTATTCTGGTGGTATTCTTGTCACTAGTTGCAACTGTCACTTCAGAACCTATTAAGTTAAAAGTTTAAACGTATGAATGACAGAGGCAAGACACAGGTAAGACTATAACAAACAGGTGGTTTGTCACTCCAGAAAGGATGTCAATCCTGCATAAATGCCAACTGACAACAAACAAAGGCCTCTTCTAGGCTCTAGGTAGACATAATCTCAAACAGAGGTTATAAATATGCCAAGACAGTTAGACACAAGTCCATCTGGATGAAAAAAAGGACACAGATTACAGTTGCTACAAAAGGTATGAATGGAAGTGGATTCTAGAAAATAAGCACTACTGGATGAACTTAGTCAGTGTTTGTACTAATTTGAGAATCTGTAAGTCAAAGCATATGTTAGCAACAATGCTTATGATGTCTCTATGTGTTTCTGCTGCTTATAATTGTTTAACAGAAATGTGCTGGTAGTCCTAATGCACACATTACTAGATCTGATAGACACTGAAGAAAAAAAAAGGAAAAAGGCATAAATAGCTTCACATCTCAAAGCTTTTCTGAAAAGTAAAAAAAAAAAAGGTATGTATTTACAAGTACAAAAGGCAAGTAAAATTTAGCAACTGTTTATAAAAGTGTTAACAGTAAGACCTTAGGAAATTATTGTCAGTTCCCAAACTGTGGTCTATGGCACAATGTTCAGTCAGGTTCTGTCCTTCCCCCTGCATCCACCCACAGCTTTTTTAGTAGCTACCTCTCTTACTTAAGCAAAATTAATTATTTAGGAATAGTTTCTGATAGATCTTAAGGACTGTAATATTCCTTGTAGTTGGCTGTACCACAAACACTTCTTTGTCCTTTTAAAATAATAAACTCCCGATGCGGTAGGTGGGTTGCACAAACTGTAAAAAAACATTACTTGATCAACATGTAATAGCTTCAACAGAATTCTCAGGTCCGACTACGGAAAGGAATGCTAAGTGGGGGCACAGCTGCAAAACCCTGTGCGGCCTGTCTTGGCACGGGCTATACCTTTCCCGTTTTGCTGTTTTTATGGACGATGAAATAAGAGACAGAGAAAATGTTGTCACACAGCAAATCACTGGAAGGGCTGATGGAGATCTGAGTTAGTGCCTGTGGCTCAAATACATGGCCTCCTTGCTCTGCCAACATCTCTAGTGCACGGCCCAGAATTAATCTCAGTTTTTGTTCACTAAAGCAACAAATGAATACAACTCAAGTTAAAAACTCTGAGGTTAAAGCACGGACGCAAAGGGAACAGACGTACTTTTTCTGAGACTACACACACATGAAATGGGATCCTTCTGTGAGCTGCGGCTGGGCGGCTGGAACCGGAGATGCCGAGGACTCAGGAGATGGGGACAGACTTTTCACTAAAACAGACCAAGAGAATGCAAGAAGGTACACATGTTTAGGATACACTTGGAGAAGGAAATCCTGATGTTGTGATCCCATAAAATAGGAACATGTTTCAGGAAGGAATTAATAGTTGTACTTGGTTTCTGTTGTTTTCTAAATTGGCAATTGATTATTTAGCATGAAATATCTCTTGAAGACTGTTAAAATTCTTCTTCCTTATATACCTTAAACATCGTATACAATGTTATGTGTCAATTATACCTCAACCAAATTGGAAAAAAAAATTCTTGTCTTTTTTTTTGACTTTGAGGTTAATTTTCAGGTGTCTGTCAGGGAAGCCCTCTTGTTGGGTCTGTTTATCTATCTATCTATCTATCTATCTATCTATCTATCTATCTAGTAAGCTCTGTGCCCAACATGGGGCTTGAACTCATAATCCTGAGATCAAGAGTTGCATGCTCTACTGACTGAGCCAGCCAGGCACTGCTGGGTCTCACTTTAACAGACTTTCTAGTTTCATGCAGCTAAATAGTATGAACAGTTTAAATGTTGTGATTTTAATGCACCTACACACTTTACGCAGATGTGCTAAAACAGTAACAGGAAGTGGTCAGTGACAAAAAACTGCCTTATAAGCGACAGAGGCAAAAGACAATGCTTAATGTTGGCTACAGGGAAACACGATTCATAATATAAATTTGCATGTTACATGCATGTAAGATACAGAAAATACTCTGCCAGAATCCAATGCTCCTCCTAAGAAGAACAGTACCAAATAATTGAATTTCATTGTATTTGCTTGTCTGCAAAATGATGGGGAGAAAGGTGAAGGGAGGCAGAATTAAGAATAGTTTTTTCCAGGGGTGCCTGGGTGGTTCAGTCAGTTATCCAATTCTTGATTTTGGCTCAGGTCATGATCTCACGGGTTCAGGAGTTTAAGCCCAGTGAGGGGCTCTGTGCTGACAGCCTGGAGCCTGCTTGGGATTCTCTGTCTCACTCTCTCTCTGCCCCTCCCCCACTTTCGCTCTCTCTCAACATAAAGAAATAAACATTAAAAAATAAAGAATGGATTTTTTGCTTATGGACTATGAGAAGCAAGGCTGATAATATGCACCAGTGGTATGATCCCTCTCCCCACCCCTTGCCAAACATCATAAAGAAAAAAAGAGAAAAATCTGTGAAGATTCTAAAAACAAAAATAGAAATTTTTTTTTGACGTACTATGGATCACGATTTTCTCTCAAGGAAATGTCCAAGTGTGGATTCTAGCAGGGGCTAGAGTAAACAAGGTCATGCTACTAGTTTAGATATTAAATCTTACACAGTTCCCGAAGTGGTAGGTACTCTGAGAGTCCAGCCTCAGAGAAGCAGGTACATTTTCCATGTACTGAAAGATCTTAGTAGAAAAAATTTGTGGTATATGTGTTAAGGTTGAGATGGGAGGGAGAGAGAGAGAGAGAAGCAACAGATTCCCAAGCCAGGACAGACCCTGTGGATCTAGCTGGGTAGGCACGTGTCCCCTTTCCTTCCTTTCCAGTGACATCCTTCCTGAAGGTGCACGTGGGAAAGCAAAGGTATGCGCTGAGAAATTCAGAGTAAGCACCAGTGAGAAAAGTATGAAATGTGGAATATCTACCTGCCATCGTTTGATTTCCTTTAGAAGCCTCAGGAGTTTGTTCACAAGAAGCAATAGTTTCTTCCTCCTCATGAATATCGTCCTTTATATTTTCTTCAGGGTGGCTTTCTGCTTTATGATTTGGGATCTGTGTCTCATCCTGAGGGCTAATGAAAACAGATATTTTAAAATTTGTTATTACAGAATGCAATACATTTTTTCCTTCCAATTTACTGTTATGTAAAATTTTAACCATACACAAAGGATGTCACCATCTCCATATTTAGTAACTGCTGACATTTTGCTTGTAATTATTCGCTTTTCTTTTCCCCCCTTACAGAAATTTTAATCATAAAAAAATCAGAGCAAATAATATATGAAACTTATACCCTCAGCTTCAATAATGATCCATGTTTTACCAATTTTGTTTCATATACACTGCCAGTTTCCTACTCCCCAAATTATTTTAAAATAGATTCCAGACAAATCATTCAGTCTGTAAACACTTCAGTTTGTATTTATAATACCTAAATGTCATCAAATATCCAGTCAGTGCTCAAATTTCCTTGATAGCCTCATTATACCAATTTTAGAGTTATGTTTCAAGAAGATCCAAAGTCCACATTTGTATTTGCCTGACAAGTCTCTTAAACTTTAAAATACCCCACAACACACATCCTTTTTATTCTTTGCCACTTATCTGTGAAAGAACCTGCTTTCTCCATCCTACATAGTTTATCACATTCTGTATTTTGATGATTTTATTCCTCTTATTTTTTATTAAAAAATTTTTTTTAAAGTTTATTTATTTATGAGAGATAGAGACAGCATGAGTGAGGGAGAGGCAAAGAAAGAGACAGAGACACAGAATCCAAAGCAGGTTCCAGGCTCCGAGCTGTCAGCACAGAGCTGACATGGGGCTTGAACCCACAAACCGTGAGATCATGATCTGAGCTGAAGTCAGACGCTTAACTGACTGAGCCACCCAGGCGCCCCTCCTCTTATTTTTTATAAACTGATAGCATTTTGAAGCTTGATCAGATTTAGGTTTTTTGGGGAAAGGGGCAAACAGTAGATCATTAGGTGGGGTTTGTGCCCTATTGCATTAACAGGTTCTATTCTTTATGTTGAAAATGATTAGTGAGTTCAAGGGTTATCAGCTTGATCCACTCACTATAAAGTTCCCTGTCAGATTTTCAGCTAACAGCTTTTCCAGCCATTGAGGAGTATTGCCTAAATCCCTTATTTCTTTAAGGCTAGCAAAGCAGTGATAGTGTAAGTCTCTCATTCCTTATTGAATAAAATTCTTCTAAAAAGAAAAATATTTCCTCAAAAACTTTTTGGTTGCAATTTGTTTGGGAAAGGCAAGAAAAATACTTGATTCTTTGCCTTTATGCACCAGACTTTGGAATAAGAAGTCAACTCCTTAGCATCGTCCAGAGTGGCCAACAAATGATTTTTTGTTGTTGTATCATTATAAACTCATAGATTTTTAATTGAGGGTAAGATTGAGGGTATACACATAAGAAGGCTAGTTAAGAAATGCAGCTAAACAATAAATAGCAAATCACTATAATTTTTGGAACACATCAGATAACTTAGATATCTGATCAATGTCTATCATTGCCTATCATTATGCAGGCAATACTGAAGTGGCTCACTTTGATAGACCTTATACATCTCTTGGCATTTTTAAAAAGGTATTTATTGAATTCCTGGGTGAGAAGCATAGTGATAAGTGCTATACTTGTATTTTCTTATTTAATCATTGCAACACTTTTGTGAGATAGATACTATTATCATCCTCATTTTTACAAGTAAGGAACCTGCAGTTTAGAAAGTTTATGTAAATTGTTTAAGATCCTACAGCTCTTAAGTAGCTAAGCTGGGACAGGAATCCAAGACTTTTTGACTCTGAAGTTCACCATGCTTTCTTCTAATGTATGATTGTTTATTTTTGAGAGAGACAGAGAAAGAGAAAGGGAGGGAGGGAGCGCAAGCAGGGGAGGGGCAGAGAGAGCTGGAGACACAGAATCCAAAGCAGGCTCCAGGCTCTGAGCTGTTAGCCTGACGCGGGGCTCGAACTCACGGAACGCGAGATCATGACCTGAGCCAAAGTAGGACGCCCAATTGACTGAGCCACCCAGTCACCTCTGAAGTTCACCATTCTTAAGTAGTTATAGTATTTGGGGAATGATTCCTTTGTTGTTTTCCCTATTACTTATTACCTGAATGAAACATCCTCAGACATTTTCTCTTTGTTTCTCTCTTTATCCATCACTTCCTCAGAATTCACTCCATTTGGTTCAGGTTTAAAAAGTGTTGTGGAAAAAATGTCCTCAGTGCTTTTCAACTATAGAATAAGAAGAAAAAGCATTCAAAAATAAATGTGTATTAAATAATTAGACCCTGTCAAATAGTTACTGAAATACATATTCAGATTCAAGTATATTAAAAATATTAACATTCTTTTTTTTTTATATGTTTTATTTATTGATTTTGAGAAGAGAGAGAGAGCGCCAGCAGAGGAGGGGTAGAGAGAGAAGGAGAGAGAGAATCACAAGCAGGCTCTGCCCTAAGAAGCGCAGAGGCTGACAGGTGTCTGAACTCAAGAACAAAGAGTCGGACACTTAACTGACTGAGCCACCTACGCACCTCTAAAAATATTAACATCCTTTAGTACTGGAAGCAAAAAGTTATTTGCCTAAAGGGCTGATGCATGTTGCTAACAGCTAGGTGTTTTGGGACATAAGATTCTTTAACTGGGGTTAACAATAATTTATTCTAGCCTTACTTATGTTTTAACTTTTCAATTAACCCATTTTTTGATGTGCTGAATACATCACTCAAATTAACAAAACCTATTTCACTTAGACGTAGGCTCTCTGTGATGAAATGAAACATAACTATTTTCAACCTTACCACTTGATCTAATCTTCAAAAATCTACCCCTTTGGAATATCTGTTCAAAAGTAATCTCTTTACCTCTTTGCTGAAATCTGTATTTTGAGGTTCACTTTCTTTTAGTCGAACAATTTCTGCTGCAGGAGTTTCATGGTTTGGCTTCACATCATTTTCTCTAATGACAATATCCAGTTCCTTAATGTTATCATCCCTTTTTCGAGTCTGTCCGAAAGACATATAGCAGAGATTCATACTATGTACAGTTTTTAGATAGCATCTGTTATTTTGAAAAAAAAAAAAAAAAAAGGTTGATCTTCACGTACAAGGAGGTTCTCTTATGAAAACCAGTAGGAAGAAAAAAAAATATATATATCAGTATTCCATGCATTTTTTTCCTTTTAATCACCCATTTTGTAATTTGAAGAATGTGCAATTTCAGCAGTCAATCTGCTGAATCTTTAGTAGCAGTGCCTGGATGCTCCTGATTAGATGGAAAGGGGATTTCTAGGAAGACAGGGAAACCCTTTCAGCTGGTGCATGTCTACTAACAGGGACAGGCCAGACAGAAGCTACTGAAAAGGTCTGCCCGTCTGCTATCTCTGTATTTATGAATCGGGGTAACAAACAAACAAACAATAAGAAATGGAATGGTGTCTCTTTGCAAGGCAGGAGTTGGGATGTAAGGAATAGTAGACTTATGCTTTTACTGAGAAGCTCTGTCCTGCTACAATTTAGGTCATGTTAAATTAGGACACAGAGTAATACACATTTTATTGGAGGGGGAATTGGGGAATATCTCGTTAACTTGCGTGGCATTTTACATTCGCTGAGAGCACTTTTACCTTAGTATCTCTGTGAAGTAGACGGGGTAGGGCTGTGTCATCTGATTTACAGCAGAGAAGAGTAAGGCCACAACTGGTACAAGTATGTCCAACAAGTAAGATGGCTCTGGTTTTCTGAACCCAGGGCTATTTCCACTTTACTGAGCTGTCTTAGCTTATTATTATGGGCATTAGGTAAAATCAAATAACTATCCATACTGCAGACATTTGAAAACCCATCAATCATGTAACTCCAGATCCTGACTCAAGTGATACTACATTTACACACAAGAATGGTTAAAAGCAAATTGATGTACCTGGGTAATCCTGAACGGATTATCCCTTAAGCCTGAGGGACTTTGTAAGGGTGACTGGTCTAAAGAACCAATAACATTTAATCCTTTTTTCTTTTCCCTCAGGCACGCTTGTTGATGTCTCCTTATTCTTTCCATCTGCTCTTCCACAGTCATCCTAGGTCGAGTACTTTCAGCCAAACAGAGCTGTTCCACTGCACTTCTTGGTCTTTCCTTTAAATTAGAAATAGACATATGAATACATCAATACAGAATAACTTCTGAAAAGTATGTTGGGATAAAAAATGTTCTGAAAGGATTTATTTTGTTCTCAAAATCAGAAGTGGAGCTTTGAGTGTTAATTTAGTTAACACCAGAAAGGCAAACTGGTTTTTCCTTCACTGGTGATTGGTGATGCACAGTCAATGAAACAGGAAATTGTATAAAACTCAAACTAGGAGAACACAGGGGGCACAGTTTCTAAATATAAGACTTTATTTTATTTATTTTAAACATTTTATTTATGTTGAGAGAGCAGGAGCAGGGGAGAGGCAGAGAGGCAGAGAGAGAGAGAATCCCAGGCAGCTCTCCACTGACAGGCTGACAGTGCGGAGCCCAATGTGGGGCTGCATCTCAGGAACCATGAGATCATCACCTGAGCTGAAATCAAGAGTCAGAGGCTTAACTGACTAAGCCACAAAGGTGCCCCCTGCCTTTTTAATTTTTTTTTCCTAAGGTTTAGTTTTCAGTAATCTCTATACCAATGTGGGGCTCAAACTCATAGCTCTAAGATCAAAAGTTGCATGCTCTACTGACTAGGCAGCCAGGTGCCCGAAGATCTATTTTAATGAAAATTTAATTTGTTAAAAAAGTTTATTTATTTGTTTAGGGGGAGAGAGAGAGAGAGAGAGAGAACCAGCAGGGAAGATGCAGAGAGAGAGGGAGACAGAGAATCTGAAGCGGGCTCTGTGCTAACAGCATGAGCCCAATGTGGGGCGCATGAGCCCAATGTGGGGCGAACTCACAAACCACGAGATCATGACCTGAGCTGAAGTCAGACGTTTAACCAACTAAGCCACCCAGGTGCTCCAAAATATATGTTTTAAGTCAAACATTTACTGTGAAAAGACTTCGCAGAGAAAACATCCTCAGTTTATGATCAATAAGGATTTAAAAATTAAACAACCAATTCTTAATCTCACTTTCTTATTAAAGACGCAAAACAATATCGGTATAAAATGCCAAATAAGAACTTCAATATTAGTCACAAGCAAATTTTAGCTTATTTTATGTAACAGAAAATTTGAAGACTGAACATATTCTAGAATCTATGGCATAGAATCCATAGGTTTCTTTGGTCTGGGTTGGTGGGAACTGACTGAGATATTGGTGAAGTTGCTTTCTTTTGAAAAAACCAAGGGCAGAGGTGAGCATTTCCATGAGGAAGCAGTATGTCAGGCAAACCCACTAAGATCCTTTTTTCTCTCGAGCAATCTGGAAAATGCTTGCAGGGCAGGAGTGATAGCTCTAGAGCCATTTTCTATTGTATAGAATAAATATCTTAAAGAGCTCAAGTAAAATCTAAAAGAGGAAAACTGAAAAGCCTTAATTTGCAGAAGTAACGATGATTTTCATTTATATGTCAAATAAAACACATTAGCTTTGGAAAGAAAAAACAAAACACCAACCAAACCAAAAAAAAAAAAAAAAAATTAAAAAAAGTAAATTCTAAATATAGATTGGGAATTGGCTACTATAGTCATCCCTTTCCTTTTATTTTTATTTCAGATTTTATTAAAGTTTCTTATTTTATCCTTTTATTTTTAGTAACAATAAACATGCAGTCTTCCTGGCTTTTCTATGTTTATACAATAATGTCACACTGCAACTTTCTTCTCAGGTTGTCATATAGTAAAAATCTGTTTTTATTTATTTATTTGTAATTAAAAAAAAATTTTTTTGAGAGAGTGAGAGAGCGAGAGAGCCAGAAAATGAGTGGGGGAGGGGCAGAGAGAGAGGGAGACAGAATCCAAAGCAGGCTCCAGGCTCTGAGCTGTCAGCATAGAGCCTGATGCAGGGCTCGAACTCATGAACTGTGAGATCATGATGGAGCCAGTGTCGGACGTTTAACAAACTGAACCACTCAGGACCCCCTGTAAAAATCTGTTTTTAAAGGTCAGATATTGTTAATTTTTAGATCTTTTCTCTAATGGTAACTGGAAAAGA
Organism: Prionailurus viverrinus; assembly: GCF_022837055.1. NCBI lineage: Eukaryota > Metazoa > Chordata > Mammalia > Carnivora > Felidae > Prionailurus > Prionailurus viverrinus. Next base: position 49,477,940 of record NC_062567.1, on the reverse strand, counting down.
ATATGTCATTACAGTTTTAGTTATTAGTATTCTAAAAATTATTATGGGGTTGAAGAATATTTGTGAATTATTGTTACATATTTTCCATAGAAAAGAAACTCTTAAAAATAACTTATGTATATTCATTCCTCATATATTATGGAAATTTTGTGTTATATTCCAAGTATTTTATTCTGACACTGATATTGCTTATAAAGGTCTTTTTTGTACCAGTAATAAACTGTAGTCTTCTATACTCCCTTCCCCACTCCTGTATTTGGTGATATAGAAGTCTTTCTTCTACTATTTAAGATAGTTACATATTAAAAAAAAGAAAGAATATAAGTACACTAATATCTTTCTTCTTTATCTCAACATACACTGTTAACTTTTTTAAAAAGTATTTTCATTTATTTATTTATTTATGCCTAATCTCCACACCCAACGTGGGGCTTGAACTCACAACCCCAAGATCAAGAGTCACACCACCCTCTACCCTCCACCAACTAAGCCAGCCAGGGGTCCCTTAACTTTTTTTTTTTTTTTTTTAACGTAAGCTCTATGTCCAGCGTGGGGTTTAAATTCACCACCCTGACATCAAGAGTTGCATGCTCTACTAACTGAACCAGTCAGGTGCTCCTCAACATACATTTTTAAAACCTTTTTCTGTTGATTTTTTTTAGCATTACAATTTCCAAAGAAAATACCCTTTCCATCTGTAAAAAAATGCCTCTAAACAAACAATAGTATTATAGAACCATGACTGCAAATATATAGCTATTCATTTATTTTGATTCTACAATAATTATCTTTCTAGGTCTTTATAATTTTGTACTCATTAAAATATTATATTTCTTGTATATAAATTTGTCAGATGTTTTAGGCATATACTTTGTACCTGTAGTTTGATATCTCTCAAGAATAACCATAAATCTTATCATTTGTAGTACTTTTCATTCTTTTCTTATAGTTTAAAATTATCAAATTACCCATACCAAATAAGTATAGAATTTATAAAGATGAAAAGTAAAAGTTGTTTTGCACCCCAAATTTTTGAGACTACTTGGTAAAAAGGAGTTAAGTATGCTGATAATCTTCTCAATATGACCAAGCTTAGACTGGTTTACAGCCAGTTTGAATTAAATGGATCTCAGATGAATATGTGAAATATAGAAGCTATTTCCCCAATCCCAATTCACATTTCTCAGAGTAACCAGAGGATTGGCAAACTCCAAATCTACCATAGCTGAAAGGCCCTGTAAACTCGGGCTGGCTTGGAAATCCATTACCTTGGATGACCATAGGACATGTCTATCACTCTCTTTAAGGAAATTCTTAGAGGTATCAAGAGATGTAACATGGGACACCTGTCTGAAAACAGATTCCACAAACTGTGGACTAAGACCCCATGTCAAAGCTGATCAAAACAAACCTAGACTAGGTATTGAGTAGGTCTGTCCCCTAGACACTAATTTCCTCAATGGAATTAAAACAATAAATAGGCCCTAAGAATCCTTTTAAAGATTAACTTCTAGTTAAATACCGTTCTTGAATCCATCATCTTCTTAGTTTTCCTTAAGGTTACATAAGAGGCTATCGTTGAAGATTCAGGTGTTGGTGATTTGGTCCTTGGAGGAACTACTCCAACAGGAAAATGGGAACCTAAAAATGAAAACACCAGTAAGTTCTACAAAACATCTTTCACACGACATTGCTTTCTTTTGAGGTACTCAATTTCTAATTAAAAACATTTTAATTTTAGAGAGATAGAGCAAGAGAACATGTGTGTGTGGGGGGTGGGTGGGGAGAGAGGCAGTGGGAGAGAGGAAATCTTAAGCAGAGCCCAATCAGGGCCTGATCCCATAACCCTGGGATCATCACCTGAGTGAAATCAAGAGTTGGATGCTCAATCAACTGAGCCACCCAGGAGCCCCTGACATACTCCATTTCTGAGGTTTTCAAAATCAAAAGGCAAATTTATTTTTATTGGTTTATTGTTTTAAAGATTTTATTTTTAACTAACCTCTATACACAACATGGGGCTCAAACTTACAACCCTGAGATCAATAGTCATATTCTCTACCGACTGAGCCAGCCAGATGCTCCAAAAGGCAGATTTATCGTTTAAAAAGAGCCAGGGAAAATGTAGTAGCCTTCCATTAGTTACTCTGTCTAAAGTTCTACAGATTTTTTTTTAATTAAAAAATTTAATTATAAAATCAGTAATACTCAGTGGATCAGACATCTTCACAACAATCTTCTAAAGAAAAGAAGGTAAATGAACTGCAGTGTCTGCATTAATTTACTTCCTCAAGTCCATGCAGCTCATCAGCAGCATGGCTGGGGCTTCTCTTTGCTGTAGCCTTCTTTCCATTTGCAGTATTTTCAGAGGTTGAAAAGGACCTTAATCCTCTCACATGTTGCAGATCAGGAAAGGAATGGCCCAGAAAGGTTAAGTGATTTACCTAAATGCCCTTAATTTCCATTTGGTCTCTTTTCAGTCACACTGTACTGTCTCAAGAGAATCCACTAACAATGTTAACAACAGTTAACTATAGGTAATCACTGTGACTTTTTTGCATTTCCAATAATTTCTAAAATGGACACACACCATAGAAAACAACACACACAACACAAAATCATTAACCCAATAACAATAAAAGCTAAAAGTAAGTTAATACATAAAATGTACGTAGTTATATCGCATTAATTTTATTTAAGTAGAATATATGCACTATTATCCACTGAGGACACTAGCAAAAGAACAAATTATTAAAATCTCAATGGCTTACTTAAAAAAAAAAAACAACAAAAAAACAAACCACTCTCTTTGAGCTCACTTAAAGTTACATCAACTAAGTAGAAAAAAGAAGTCTAGTTTCTCCCCCAAAGACAAATGGTACATCAGTCATTCAGGGTCCCTTTAATTTACACACCAAACAATCTGTAGCTTAGGTTTTAATATTGTTTATGAACTGTGTGAGTATTGTAAGGCTGTATATTTAAGAACGTGAAGTGCTGAACTGCTACACAATATAGGTAATTCTGCAGTTCAAACTAAGAGAAAGACTCTATTATCCCAGTTAGTGATCCATTTTTAAAAGTTCTACTTTAAGTCATGTGGCACAAATTACACCATAATTTATCTGTGTATTTCAGACAATTTATTCAGGTGAGAGCTTATAAGTTAAAAAAAAAAAAAAAACAACAACAAAAACTCAAACATCTAGGGATGCCTAGCTGGCTCAGTTGGTAGAGCATGTAACTCTTGATCTCAGGGTCATGAGTTCAAGCCCCACTAAGTGATCTCTTATTTCAGAGATCATTAAAAATAAAAATAAAAAATCAGGGGCAGCTGGGTGGCTCAATTGCTTTAGTGTCCCACTTCGGCTCTGATCTGCAGGTCGGTTGTGATCTCACAGTTTGTGAGTTCAAGCTCTGCATTGGGCTCTTTGCTGTCAGCACACAGCCCACTTTGGATCTTCTGTCTCCTCCTCTCTCTCAAAAATAAAGATTAAAAAAAACCAGACAATAGAATTCTTTCAAAAAATAAAAAAAACAAACACCTAAATTTTAAAAGCAGCAAAACTCTGAAGAAGAATCCAAACCCTACAGAGAACATATGCCAGACAAGGTATTTTTTTTTTAATTTTTTTTTTAACGTTTATTTATTTTTGAGACAGAGAGAGATAGAGCATGAACGGGGGAGGGTCAGAGAGAGAGGTGGACACAGAATCTGAAACAGGCTCCAGGCTCTGAGCTGTCAGCACAGAGCCCGACGCGGGGCTCAAACCCACGAACTGTGAGATCGTGACCTGAGCTGAAGTCGGACGCTTAGCCGACTGAGCCACCCAGGCGCCCCAAGGTATTTTTTATGAGTAAAGATACGGCATTGACTTTTGTCCCCCCTCTCTGTACCTTCCCCCGCTTATTCTTTGTCTGTCTGTCTAAAATAAAATAAACATTAAAAAAAAGTCTACTGATGAGTTGAACTCACTTATTAAATAATTTCTAAATTTTGTAGACTTGACTGGCGACAATTATCACTTATAGATCATGGGGTATTACGACTATGTAGGAACCAGAAAAAGAATGGAATAGAAAATGCAAAATCAAAGCATAAAATGTCCTTATTTTATATATGCTCTAAATACTTTGCCCACAGGGATTAAGAATGTTACACATGTGATAAATAGCAACTTCCTCCCCCACCGCCCCACATATGCTTTTTGAAGAGGGTAGATGTTAGGTCTAGGAAACCAGTGCTGTTGAAACAGGGGCACTCTGGCTAGATTTACTGATTTCTTGTAATTTTTAAGTAATCTCTACACCCAACAATGTGGGGCTCAAACTTACACATTCAAGATCAAGAGTCATATGCTCTACCAACTGAGCCAGCCAGGAGCCCCTAGATCTATTGGGTATTTAAGAAAACCTAGGAAGTCCCAATTTTTATTTATTTATTTTCTTAAAATTTTTAGTTTGAAAGAGAGAGAGCAAGAAGAGGAAGGACAGAGAGAGAGAATCCCAAGCAAGCTTCACATTGTTAGCATAGACATGGCTGTGCTCAGCGTGGAGCTTGATCCCACGAACCTTGAGATCATGACCTGAGCTGAAATCAAGAGTCTGATGCTTAACTACTGAACAACACAGGCGCCTCTAAAGTCCCAATTTTAAAAAATTTTTTATTATTTATTTATTTTTAAAAATCTAAATCCTAGTTAACGTATAGTATAATAATAATTTCAGGAATAAAATTTAGTGTTTCATCACTTACATGTAATACCCAGTGCTCATCCCAACTAGTGTCCTCCTTAATACCCCTTGCCCATTTAGTCCTTCCCTTCACCTAACACCCCTCCAGCAACCATCAGTTTGTTTTCTGTGTTTAAGAATCTCTTTTATAAAAAAAAAAAAAAAAAAGAAGTCTCTTATAGTTTGTCTCCCTCTGTTTTTATATTATTTTGGCCTCCCTTCCCTTATGTTTGTCTTGTATCTTAAATTCCACATGTGAGTGAAATCATGAGATCTTTCTTTGACTCATTTTGCTTAGGATAATACACTCTAGTTCCATCTACGTTGTTACAAGTGGCAAAATTTCATTCTTTTTGATCATCCAGGAATGTTCCATTGTATGTATGTATGTATGTATGTATGTATGTATGTATATATGTATGTATGTATGTGTGTATGTATGTGTGTGTGTGTGTGTGTATCTTCCTTATCCATTCACCAGTCAATGGGTTATTTGGGCTCTTTCCATACTTTGGCTATTATCAATATTGCTGCTATGAACCTTGGGGTGCATGTGCCCCTTAGAATCATCACTCCTGTATCCTCTGGATAATTTCTATAAAATTCTATAAAAATTCTATAAAGTTCTATTTTTAATTTTTTGAGGAACTGTTTTCCAGAGTAGCTGCACTCATGTGCATTCCCACCAACAATGCAAAAGAGAACCTCTTTGTCCGTATCCTCACCAACACCTGTTGTTGCCTGAGTTGTTAATTTTAGCCATTTTGACAGTTGTGAGGTGGTATCTCATTGTGGTTTTGATTTGTATTTCCCTGATGATAAGTGATGTAGTGATGTTGAGCATTTTTCACGAGTCTGCTAACAATCTGGATGCTTTCTTTGGAAAAGTGTCTATTCATGTCTTTTTGCCCATTTCTTCACTAACGTCCCAATTTTTAAATGTTGGCAACCAACACTTTTTGAGCCAGTGGCTCAGTTGGTTGAGCATCCTACTCTTGGTTTCCACTTAGGTCATGATCCCAGGGTTGTGGGATCAAGCACCATGCTGCTTAAGATTCATTCTCTCTCTCCCTCCCTCCCTCTCTCCCTCCCTCTCTCTCTCTCTCTCTCTCTCTCTCTCTCTCTCTCTCTCTCTCTCATTACCTGGGTGGTTCAGTAGGTTAAGCATCTGACTCTTGATTTGGGCTCAGGTTAGGATCTTGCAGTTTGTGGGTTTGAGGCCTCTGTCGGGCTCTGTGCTGACAGTTTGGAATCTGGAGTCTGCTTCAGATTCTGTCTCCCTCTCCTTCTCTACCCCTCTCCACTTGTGTGTGCATGTGTGCATGTGTGCTCTCTCTCAAATATAAACATTAAAAAAACAAAAACTATGGGGAAAAAAAGTCTCTTTCTCTCCCTGTTTGCCCCTCTCCCCAGCTCCTGCTCTCTTTTTAAATTTTTTTAATGTTTATTTATTTTTAGAGAGAATGAGAGACAGAGCATGAACAGGGGAGGGGCAGAGAGAGGGAGACACAGAGTCAGAAGCAGGCTCCAGGTTCCAAGCTGTCAGCACAGAGCCTGACGTGGGGCTCGAACTCACAAATCACGAGATCATGACCTGAGCCGAAGTTGGACCCTTAACTGAGCCACCCAGGCGCCCCAAGTCTATTTCTTTTCTTTATCTTATCCTTAAGCATGTACACTAAACTTATTAAAATATAAAGGTAATCATGATCATTACCATCCTCTGGAACAATACAAGGAGTTTACATGTTAATATCAACAAAATTAGTCCTGGTTATATGCTATTGGTATCCAATATTTTAGTTCTCTGCTTCTTAGACCTTCCCTATCTGACCAGTTTGCTTCCATCTGAAAACTGTAGAACTCTCTCAAGTGACGGTTAAGTGGCAAACTCTCTAGTTTTTATCTTTATCTTTACTGTTTCTTCAAGTTTTATTGACGCAAAATGTATAACTAAAATGAATAGATCTTAAGTGCACAACTGGTGAAGTTTTATAAATGTATTCTTACCCCTAGCTGCACATGCATATGCCAGTGTAATTATCTCAGTGAAGACAAAGACCATCTTCGTCACCCCACAAAATTCCCTTCCAGGCAATCCCACCCTTCTGCCAAAGACGACCACTGTTCTGTTGTCTATCACCAATAGATGAGTTTTGCCTGTTCTCAAACTTCACATAAAGGGATTCATACACTAGGTCTCCTTTGTGTTAAGCTTTTTTCACTTAATATAATTTTTTTTCACATTTATACATGTTGCTAAGTTACACATGTACATCTATCAGTAGTGTTTTTTAATTGTTAAGGAGTTTGAAGATACCATAATTTGTTTATCCATACTCTTGTTTACAGAAATACAGGTTGCTTCCAATTTTTATCTACTATGAATTAAAACTATGGTTAAAAATCCTTGTATAAGTTTTTTTGAGGAATGATGTTTCCATTTTTCTTAGGTAAATATGTAGGAGAATTGCTGGATATGATAATTGCATGTTCAATTTTGTAAGAAACTACAAAACTGTTGTTCTTTCTTACACCACCATCAGAATTGTGTTTGAGTTCCAACTGTTCTATGTCCTAACAAACACTTGGTAGTCTTAATTTTAGCTATTCCAGAAGGTGTGAATTATGATTTTAATTTGCATCAAAACTGCATTTATGCTTGATCAGTTGTAAACTTTTTCATATACTTGTATACTTTATTTGTTAAGTGTTTAAGTCTTTTGCCTACTTTCTTATTGGGTTGTCTTTATTATTGACTTGTAAGAGTTGTTTATATTTCTGAATACGAAGACTTTGTCAGGTATATATACTAATGATATTTTCTCCGATTCTAATGGATAGAAGTTTTAAATTTTGATGAAATCTAATTAATCTCAGTTTTCATAGAGTACAGCCTTTGGAGGGTTCCAGCTTTCCTTGAGAGGGTGTCTTATGAGACTTGGTTTTTTGTTTAAAAATGTTGTTTATTTATTTTTGAGACAGAGAGAGAGACAGACGGACAGACAGACTGAGAGAGGCAGAGGGGCAGAGAGAGAAGGAGACACAGAATCCAAAGCAGGCTCCAGGCTCCGAGTTGTCAGCGCAGAGCCCGATGTGGGGCTCAAACCCACAAACCATGAGGTCACGACCTGAGCCATAGTTGGACGCTTAACCAACTGAGCCACGCAGGCGCCCCAAGACTTGTAATTTCTTCAGGATCTGAGCTTTGTCCTGTCACAAGGCACTTTAGTGCTCCACTTATTGGATCCCTCCTACTACAAACTGAATTATGACTTTGTAAAATTCATGTGAGGTCTTAACCCGTGATGTGACTATATTTGGAGATAGAGCCTATGAGGAGGCAATTAAGGTTAAGTGAGGTCATAAAGGCATGCCCCTGATCCAACAGGATTAGTAACCTTCTAAAAAGAGAGCTAACATATGCTCTCTCTCTGCTTGTACTGAGAGAAAAGGCCCGGTGAGGTGCAGCAAGAGGCAGCATCTGCAAGCCACGAATAGAGTCTTTCCCTGAAACCAAACCCAGCTGGACCCTGATCTTGGACTTCTACCCTCCAGAACTGTGAAAACAAAATTCTGTTGTTTAAGCCACTCAGTCTATGATATTTTGTTATGGCAGCCTGAGGAAACAAATACACTACCTTTCACATAAGGTAAGCGTCCCTTTCTTTACTTTTCCTTAACTTGTTGAAGATTCTCAAAAAAATTTAGAATGGTATCACCCAGCAATTAGAATCACTTTCTATAGGAATAGGAGGATTGGCCAGGGCATCTAGTTAGCTATACTGCTAAAACATTTGTTTGCAGTTTAATACTTCCTGTGTATTTATAATAATATGCACCATTGGGGCACCTGGGTGGCTCAGTTGGTTAAGTGTCAGACTCTTGATTTTGGCTCAGGTCATGATCTCACAGCTGGTGACCTCCAGCCCTGCATCAGGCTCCACACTAATAGCATGGGGCTGTCCAATGTGAGGCTTGAACTCACGACCCCAAGATCAAGAGTCACATACTCTACAGACTGCCAGCCTGGTGTCCCTGCATATAATTTTTAATTACTCAAAATCTTAGCTACTAACAGCCTACTGCTGACCAGACAATTAACACATTATTCTGTATGGTACATGTGTTAAATACTGTATCCTTACAATAAAGTAAGCTAGGAAAAAGAAAACCGTATGAAGAAAACTAAATGGGGGGGGGGGGGGGTGCCTGGGTGGCTCAGTTGGTTAAGCATCCGACTTCGGCTCAGGTCATGATCTTGCGTTTCATGAGCTCAAGCCCCGCACTGTGCTGTCAGCACAGAGCCTGGAGCCTGCTTCGGATTCTGTGTCTCCCCCTCTCTCTGCCCCTCCCCTGCTTGTGCTCTCTTTCTGTCTCTCAAAAAAAAAGAATAAATGTTAAAAAAATGTTTTTAAAAGAAAACCATATGGAAAATACATTTATAGTACTATACTGCATTTATTGAAAAAAAATCTGCATTTAAGTAGACCCTCATAGTTGAAACTTATGTTGTTCAAGTCAACTGTATGTGAACACACACACACACAAATTTTGGTGAACCATTTACACATTCTCCTATACAACCACAATTTCACTTAACTGTCAATAATCTCCAGAACATATTTAAGTTTCCATAATTGTCCCAAGAACGTCTTTAGAGACTTAAATTTTTTTTATTATTAAAAAATATATAGTATTTCTTTATTTATTTATTTGAGGGAGAGAGAGAAAGTGCAAGCTGGGTGGGGTGGGGGTGGGAACACGCTCAACTGACTGAGCCACCCAGGCGCCCCGATTGAGACTTTTTTTTAAACCACGATCCAATCAAGGTTAAGTATTGCGTTGTATCTGGGCTTTTCTACCTTTTAATCTTGAATAGTGCCTCCTCTATCCTTTTTCTCACAACACTGAATAATGACCAGCATTAAAAAAAGAAACAAAGTCTGGCTCAGTTGGAAGAGTGTGCAACTCTTGATCTCAGGGTTGAACTAACAACCCCAACGTTGGGTGTAGAGATTAGTTTCTGGTAAAAATGAAATACAATATAAAAATCAGAGTACACCCATAGTAGTATTATTTCATGGAATTTGTTTTTTAGTTTATTTATTTGTTAAGTAAACTCTATGTCCGATGTGGGGCTCCAACTCACAACCCTGAGATCAAGTGTCACAGGCTCTACTGACTGAGTCAGCCAGGTGTCCCTCAGCCCTTAATCTTTTATGTATAATTCTGAAACAGAAAAAACTTAAAACCTCCCTCTCCCCAAATCTCAGGAAACGGAAAACTTTTCAAAAGTTTGGCATATGAACCTTTTAGTCTTTATCCCACTTAGGATGAATATTCCAGGAATGTTAATTGATTTCAAAAGAGGATGCTGCCTCATGCCTAGCTGAAATGACATGTAATATATGGTTTACATATGGGTCATGTTACCTTCCTAGTACCTGAAATTTCTGAATTCAGAAGCTCTTCCGATTCCAAAGGTTTCAGATAAGGGACTATGTATTTGTCTATGTATTGGGCCAACATGTACACTGAGCTTATTGCTAAAATGTCTGAAAAACACAGGAGATAAAACATATCCTAATGCTGACCTTTAACAGAAGTTTCCATTTCTGAAACAGGTTCTGATTTTTCTTCTCCATTAGACTCATCAACTTCTGCCACTGTTGTTAACTCTGGTTCACTTTTGTAGAGTCTATAATCCGGACCCTTGAAAAGAAGATGTGCAATTTTAAAACAAAAGAAAAAAAATTGCTACAAGTTTCTTTTAAAATGCTTACCTCAAATCAAACCTTGAAAACTGAAAGTCTCAGCCAGCTGTATTGGGGACAGCACAACTGACATATATGTTACAGCTTAGGTGGAAAAAATCTGAAATATTTTAATCAGTAAAAGTTTTGGCTTTTAAATGAAAAATATTCCTCTTAGGGACAAAGTCAGAATATTTTTTATCATAGTAAAACTGAAATCTGAAAATAATTATATCATATTAACTCAATTGGCCCTATTCTCTACCTTCCTACTTCTCTTCTAGCTTACCACATTTTACATTTATTTAACCCCAAACCTCTTATTTTCAGCTTCCGTGGATAATGAATGTTTCTCCTTGGCAATGTCCATATCCTCTAATAGTTTTCCTAGATGGAATGGCCCATATCCCAACCCTTTTATCATTCTTAGAATGATCTTTTTCATTCTTGCTTCCTTCTGATCTAAATATATCATTTTGTCTCTAATATCCTGAAATGGTATATTTAAAATAAGACGTCTTAGACAAATGTAAAGTAACCACTTTGCAAAAACATTAGAAATATGAAATTATGAAGTATTAAAATTATAAAAACATTAAGAAATGAGAATGGTAAAACCAAAACAGGAAAAACACAGATAATAACATTAAATACAAACAAAAACCAAACAAACAAAAAAGCACTGGCTAAAAGTGGGGTTATAACAAAAAAAAAAGTTTGAGTGTAAAATAAATTAACTTTCAAAAATGAGAGGGCATGTACATGATTGATTATTCTGTGGCTATTGAAGCCACTTACACAGTGAGATCCATTTCTTGGATATCCTTGAACTTGATGAATCTTCTTTTCTTCAGGCAGATGGACTGGGCCCCTGCTATAACAGAGCAAGGAGCTGCTATCACTGGGCAGAGGGGGGATTATGGGAGGCTGCTCTGTAAAGTCATAGGACCGAGGAAGTGGAGGACGAGGTGGGACTACTTCCTCTTCCTAAAGATTGTAGAATAGTCACCTTATTTAGATAAGCATATTGAATTAAGTATATCTAAATTCTTTGCAATGGTAAGTTAACTTAAAAATCACTTTAAGATAATTAAAGGGACACTGCCAAGCCAAAAGTCAGTCTCATACTGAAAAGTAAAATGAAGAATGTTTATGATAGCCAGTAACTGGGTCTTAAAAAAATAGTTTTATCTCATTTTTTCCTGTAACATTCAGGTTAGCTTTAATCTGAAGCTCAAAATCAAAACAGACGTGAGACTACAGTGTTTCACTTTAAAAGTAGAAGAAAATAATTAATTTAAAAATCTTATTGCCTATTTGTTTTTGCAATTTTTAAGGGAAAAAATAAACGTCTTTTTGTTTGGTTTTAATATAAAATTCAAGACCACAAATGCTTTCAGTTAGGTTGACAGTATCTCTTTGTAGTTGTAATTTCTTTATGGTATGCACGACACACAGCGAACTTATCTATCAATCATCCTATAAATTTTACCAAGAATAAGACACAATGATAAATATTCAAATTACTTATATTAGAAAAAGTATGACAATGTTAAAGTTCTAACATAAATGAAAATGATTTTTTTTTTTTTTTTGCATTAAGGGAAGAAAAATTGCCATCTGTTAGAAGGATCAAATTACTGAAACAGCAAAATTTCAAGATTAAAACAATAACTTAAATATATTTAGGAAACATTTTTGTTATGAAGACAATTAAATTCCAATTCATGTTTTACACATTTAAAATAATTTAGAGATAGACAAACAATCCAAACTTACCTCGTTTTTGTACTTAACTGTTGAGAAAGGCTTTGATCCTGTCATACCTATTAAAAAATTATAAAACATAACTTATATTAAATATATCTTTTAAATCCACATAAAAAAGGAGTAATTTCATTTATTTTATTTTTTCTAGAAATTCCATTGTTAAGTAGTCTCTACAGCAGACATGGGGCTTGAACTAACAAATCCCGAGATTAAGAATCACATACTATATAGACTGAGCCAGCTGGGCGTCCCCATTTGACTTATTTTAAATGAAGCTTTCAGTTCTAACCCCTCATTTATTAATGTTTTCAGAACTGGAAGCCAATTACATTAAAAAATACAAGTTAAAATATCTAGCTTATTTTTATTTTTTAAGTTGATTTATTATTTATTTTTGTTATTATTTTTGAGAGAGAGAGAGAGAGAGAGAGAGAGAGAGAGAGAGAGTGTGTGAGTGGGGGAGGACAGAGCATTAGAAGTGGGCTCTGTGTTGACAGCAGTAAGTCCAATGCGAGGATCGAACTCATTAATACCGGGCTTGGATTCACAAACTGTGGGATCATGACCTGAGCCAAAGGTAGATGGTCAGTCGACTGAGCCACCCAGGCGCCTTTAAGTTTACTTATTATTTTTTTTTTAATATTTTTTTTTTCAAAGTTTATTTATTTTTGGGACAGAGAGAGACAGAGCATGAACGGGGGAGGGGCAGAGAGAGATAGGGAGACACAGAATCGGAAACAGGCTCCAGGCTCTGAGCCATCAGCCCAGAGCCTGACGCGGGGCTCGAACTCACGGACTGCGAGATCGTGACCTGGCTGAAGTGGGACGCTTAACCGACTGCGCCACCCAGGCGCCCCTAAGTTTACTTATTTTTGAGAGAGAGGGGTGGTGGAGGGGAAGAGAGAGAGAGAGACAGAAAGAATCCCAAGCAGCCTCCATGATGTCAGTGTTGAGCCTGATGCAATGTGAGATCATGAGCCAAACCTGAGCCAAAATCATGAATCAGACACTTAACTGACTGAGCCATCCAAGTGCCCCTAAAATATCTAGTTTAAATAAGAGTACAGGGAAATGTGTTTTCTGAAGTACTGTTGATGTAAATGTAAGTCAGTACCATTTTTTAAGAGGGCAATCTGGCAGTGACTATCAAAATGGAAGATGCGTGCTCATTTCCCACTTCTTCTAATCCATAAGTACTAGCATGTGTGTTTAGTCATATATACAGTAATGTTCATTACAGCATGGCTTATGATAGAAAACAAACAAACAAACTCAAAACCTGGAAACAAACTACATGTCCAAAAACACAGAAATGGACATATTATAATTCATCTATACAATGAATTCTTACACAGCTATTACTGCATTGTATTAAGGAGAAAGAAACCAAATTGTTGAAAAATAAGTATAGTATGATTCCATTTTTTGTTGTGGGGAAAAAAAATTCCTAAAAGCAAAACATTTTGTATGTGTATAATTAAATACATAAAACAGTAATTTATTTTTGTTGTGGGTGAGGTTGCCAGAACTTTTGCTTTTTACCGTCTAAACTTGTGTACTGACTCAATGTTACTGGAGTGCCTGTTTTCTGATGTCAAAAGTCCATTAACAAAAGAAACCCAATTCTATGTATCATTCCATTTATTTTTTTAAAAAGTTTATTTATTTATTTTAAAGAAATTTCTACACCCAATGAGGGGCCCAAACTCATAACCCTGAGATCAAGAGTTGTATACTTTTCTAAATGAGCCAGCCAGATGCCCTGTGTCACTTCATTTAGATATTATGGTCAATTACTGCAGAATAAAACACAAAGCTAATTTACCTGTTTCTGTAGTGCCTCTTTGCTGTTTGTGTTTACTCAGTCCTTCCATGACATCTTGAATTCTCCAAAGTTCTTTCTGAATCTGTGCACGCTGAATTCCTGCTGATTCAGTCTATCAGTAAAAAGAGATCACATACAGGAAAAAATAAAATTGTAAACTAAACTAAGTATATATTTTAAAAAATGAGAACTGCAGTAGATTAAGTTTTGAGGACCATGAACTCTCCCAATTTTGCAACTTTTGTGGCAAAGATAAAAGTCGAAAAAAAAAATTCAGTTTCTCAGACCTAAGTGCATTATTTCACTTCTTTTCAATAAGCTTTGCCTTGCATTATTGCTGATCACAAGACACTAAAACATGGGGAAAAAAAAAAAAAAAGAAAACAAAATAAAGTGGAAACTCACAAAACCCAAATTAAAAAAAAAAAATTTAAAGGAGAAGAAAAAAAAAAGGGAAGTATACTAATTCCTAAGTACTAGAAATTCTAGAAAATAAGATCATATTGGTATTATTGGTCTTACTGAAAGTAAGATTCTAATAGAACTCTATGACTTTATCAATACTTCTGATAAAAAGAATTATGTTTTGGAATGTAAATTTATTTTTTTTAAAAAAAGGGCAATGAAGTAAGTACTGTCACAGTTACCAAAAAAATTTTTTTTCACTTGATATATAGTAAATGAAGGAAATATTCACACAAGAGCCAAACACAATGACAACCCAGAGACATGAATACTGACATAGACTTCTAGGGAGTGAATTTCAGTTATAAAAACCAGATATGTGCACATGTCCTATATAGAATATATATTATTTTTGCAGTAATTAAAAAAATATATAGCCTATCTGAAAAGTATACAATGAAAGTCTCATTTTTGTATTATTTCTCATTTATCTGATTACTGGTGCAAACAATATTCAAACACTTGTTAGCAATCTGAGTTTCACTTTCTATAGATTAAAGCTGGTCATATTCTTCATCCATTTTTCTAATGTATTGCTTTCCCAAACCAAAAAGAAAATTCCTTGGAGATCTAAATAGTAACTTTTGTTGAATCAGTGGTTAACAATACTTCTCCCCAGTATGCCATCTTTTTGTTTAAGCCATTGTCTTCTTACTGACTTATTACTTTTTAAAAAGTAGGTTCTATGCTCAATATGGGGCTTGAACTCACAACCTTGAGATCAAGAGTCGCCTGCTCTACCGACTGAGCCAGGCAGGCACTCTGTTTACTTATTTATTTATAAGCACTTATCAGTATGTTTTATATGCCTGATACTATTTTAAGTGCTTCAAAAATATCAACATATTAGCCATTATAATAACCCGATAGAGGTAGGCACTATTATTTTATAGTCATGAAAACTGAAGTGCAGAGTTGTCATGTAACTGGTCTATGTGCAATGTTATCTCTCATAGAGTGTGCCTTGTAGTTCTTTAGATTTTCAAAACAGTAACTATTGTGGTTTTTATTATACCTTTAAAATATGAGAACCATTTTGTTAATTTTTTCAAAAATTTCTGGATGAAATTTGGTTAGGATAGAATTTGAGTTTATAGGAAGAATTTTTACTGAGATAATGTTAAAGCATGCCATCCATGAACATGGTATACCAATTCCACTTCTCCATTTATGTCCTATAACACAGAAATTACATTTTCATGATGAATGTTTTTGTTAAGTTAAATCAAGTTAAACTACTTTGGCCTGAAAGCTAAAAATGAATTTTCTCATTTAAAACATTTCTCATTCTCAAAAACAAAACCATCCAAGATTATGTGACAAAGTGTATATACCTGCAACATCTACAGTATTTTAATATCTGGCCTTATACAGAAAAAGTTTGCTGACCCATGGGTAAGTTCTTAGATATTACAGTTTTTTTTCTTACTGTATTTAGTATTTAAAAAAAATTTTTTTAAAATGTTTAGATTTGAGAGAGCCAGGGAGGGGCAGAGAAAGAGAGAGAGGGAGACACAGAATCCGAAACAGGCTGCAGGCTCTGAGCTGTCAGCACAGAGCCTGATGTGGGGCTCAAACTCACAAACCATGAGATCATGACCTGAGCCAAAGTCAAACACTTAACTGACTGAGCCACCCAGGCGCCCCGTACTGTATTTAGTATTAACCCTACTGTTCAACATAGAAGTCACAACTACATGTGGCTACTTAAATTTACATAATTAAAATTAAATACAATGAAAAACTCAGTTTCTCAGGCATACTGGCAACATTTCAATTGCCCAACAACTGCATGTGGCTAGTGGCTACTATACTGAACAGCAAAGATGGAGGACAGTTGGTTTTCTCCAAGTCAACTTTACTAACCTTTACTCTTTGTATTGACTTGTCTGTTGAGTCCACAGAGTTTCCAATGCAGATGACCAAATTTACATAGGGTCACAAGCATGAAGTGACTTTTATTATTTTCTTAAATGTATATTATCTCCACTTTTCAGAACAACACTTTAAGACAGGTATTATTGTTCCATTTTATAGAATAGAAAATTAACACCTGGAACCTGATTCCAGATATGATTGTTTATGCTAAATGGTGCTGCATCTTTCCCCATTCAGTAATATACCAAAAGTCTATAGGCTAAATACAGTTTGATAAGAAAGAGACATTTAATATAGAATGGATTAGAATACATTTTTATTTTTTTATTTTTAAGTAATCTCTACACCCAGTGTTGGGGGTTGAACTTATAACCCCGAGATCAAGAGTTGCATGCTCTTCTGACTGAACCAGCCAGGTGCTCCAGATTAGAATAAATTTTATAAGACACAAATTACCCTTTATTTGATAAATCCATTTAATTCAACACTTTAATACTAACTTCCATATAGTTAGCTAGGAGCGCAAAACATGACAGGGATCACACCATGTACCCAACAGAATAAAGAACTTTTAAACAATGAGAGATGGGCTACTTTGTGGGATATTAAGAGTCCTATTATTGAAAGTATTAAAACCCAGGTCTTAGGTGGCCAGTAATGTAAAAACTGTTAAGGGCATGCATGGATAACAAGGTATACAGTACCAGTCAAAACCAGTTGAGACAATGCAAAAAGACATTCACTTCTGTACCTGAACTTCACCAAGGCGATCTAGCTGTTCTTGCATCTGGTTCCTGGTAACAGTCACATCATATTCTAACTTATCATACTCTCTCCATGCTCGTTCCAGTTCCTAAAATCAAAGAGCTTTAATTACTTTAATAGGGAAAATGTGCTTTTATATTGTTATCACTGCAATGGCAAGCTTTCTAGATTTTAGAAAATTGTGTAAGTTTATACTGGGTGAAAGAAAAACTTTTGTAATTCATTTTCCCTTTCCTTTACTGTTTTAAAGCACTTTCTTAACTGCCCTGATTAAAATTTCTCCATAAATAAAAATACTAAGTAGGTTGTATTTTAGCATGTTGGATTTTCAATCATACCAGAAGCCTAACGTACCCTTACTTGTAATAAATTTACAGTAATGTAATAAACCTAACTCAGCTAACTAAACAAGTCAGTGAATCCTGCCCACAGAGACTCAACATATATGCTATCCACCTACTCTTTTCTCCTTTGGAAAAAAAATCACCAACCCTAAAACCAGAAAGGTTTTTCACATTTGGTTTTTAACCACCTGTCATCTAATACAGGATGTCAAAAATACATCATCATTTCATTGTTTCAGAACTCTATTCTACAGGAGTGCAAGTATTCTTCTATGGGTTGTAATTACTCTTCAGACATTTCAGAGCGGTATGAAGTCAACAAATTGATAAAGACAGGGGCTTTGACCAGTTTTATCATTAGTATTAGTGTGGTGTTGGCACATGTAACACAACCAACACATATATGCTGAACACTGTTATAAAATGAATTAGTAACTCTTGTCTAAGAACCTTTCATGACCAGAGATTTCTTGCCCTGAACTGTGCTGAATGAAGCCGCCCTGGGAAATGTCAGTTTAACAATAGCAACAGTCTTGGGATAAGGCAAGAAGATACTGAGTGTGGAGGAAAGGGTACTGAAAGTAATTTTAAGAGTTTGTTTTTTTTTAATGTTTATTTGAGAGAGAGAGAGAGAGAGAGCGCGCGCGCAAGTGAGCATGTGTGAACAGGAGAGGGGCAGAGACAGAGAACCCCAAGCAGGCTCCACACTCAGTGTGGAACCCAATGAGGGACTTGATCTCACAACTGAGAGATCATGACCTGAGCCAAAATCGAGTTGAGAGCTTAACTGACTGGGCCACCCAGGCACCCCAACAAGGATTTTTTAAGTTGAAGAATAGTTGACACATGATACACAATAATCTTAACAGTTTATTTGTAAAGGTTCTCTTTTAAAGAGTTATTTTACTTTTCATACTGTGCAACTAGCTTAAAATCACTTTTAAAAATGCAGGTAATGAAAAATTATTCAAGGTACACACTTTTAAAAATTAAAATGAGTGTTAGAATATGGCCATTTGGAATAATTGCTTTTTGAATCTAAGATATTTCCTTAAGCAGGTTTTACAATGAATTATATTTTTTAAAAAGTAAAAAAACAAAACAAAACAAACAAACAAAAAAACCACTGAAGATTTTCTTTTAAAGCTTTATTTTATTTATTTTGACAGAGAGAGTGTACACGTAAGCAGGGAAGGGACAGAATCCCAAGCAGGCTCTGTGCTGTCAGCCCAGACCCCGACGTGGGGCTCATGAACTGTGTGATCATAACCTGAGGTGAAATCAAGATTTAAAGATGCTTAACTAACTGAGCCACCCAAGTGTCCCACCACTGGAGATTTTTTTTTTTAATCATCTCTTTATTATATAATTTAGGGAGTCTAACTGATTTCACAATTAATAAAATTTTTAAAAGGCAAAGTGATAAAGGACTAACGATTTTTATGTCATCTATATTCGTAAATGCTAGTTGTCTTACTTGGCTTCAGCAAACTATTTTTAACTGAATAAATAAGGATATTGATCTCCTTTAACAAACTTTGCTTTTAGACATCTTCTAATTTGTGTACATCACAAAAATTACAAATTTAAATAGTGGGCCTTTGAAGGCTTCACAGGGAGGGTAAAATTAAGCTGACAGACCCAATGGCCGCCCAGTAATTAAGTACAGATGGCATTGCCAGGCTAACACCTGACCTCTCTTGTAGAAAAGCCAGTTTCACGGTGGATCCAAAGGCTATAGAGGCATCTAAATGTCAGAACATTTTAGTATGGTAAGAATCCTTGTCTTTCTTATGGAAACACATAATCTAGAGCTACAGACTAAGAGCTAGAAATTATTTTTTTTTTTAATTTTTTTTTTTCCAACGTTTATTTATTTTTGGGACAGAGAGAGATAGAGCATGAACGGGGGAGGGGCAGAGAGAGAGGGAGACACAGAATCGGAAACAGGCTCCAGGCTCTGAGCCATCAGCCCAGAGCCCGACGCGGGGCTCGAACTCCCGGACCGCGAGATCGTGACCTGGCTGAAGTGGGACGCTTAACCGACTGCGCCACCCAGGCGCCCCTAGAAATTATTTTAAGGGTGAAGAACCTCAATATACTTTCAATTTTTCTAGCCTGGAAAGTGCACTCTAACATTTGGACTAAGTCCCATAATCCTCCGGGGCCTACCTGCTTCTGCCTTCACCTCTGGGCTCCTCAAACATGATTATGCATGGGCAGAACACAAATCAACAGCGGATGGCAAAAAAAGGGGCAGCACTGGAATAACATCAGTTTCTCCCAATACCTGGCTGAGCATTTCATTAAAGAATTTAATGGATTACACAAGGTTTTTTTTTGTTTTTTTTTTTGTCAAGAAGATAATATACTTGTATGACAAAGCAATTAAAAGGGGTAATGACTTTTAAATATACAATTATCTTAAAATCACAGGCATTAAGTCAGGAAACAGTGCTTTTGATAAAAATGTGGAGAGTTTCATGCTATATACAGTTAAGAGAATGAATGAAATTTTGCAGTCTACAAACCATACGGATGACTGTCACAATGTTAAAAGAAGCCAAAGAGCATATACCATATATCCCATCCTTTTAAAGTTCAAAAATAAGCAAAAAGCTAACATACAGTTTAAAAGTCAGGTAGCGGTGTTCTAGGGAAGCAGTTGCTGGAAAGGGAGTTTCTGGTGTGCTAGTAAAATTCAGTATCTTGATATGGATGTCAGCCATACCTGTGCACATAAATTGTGTAATTTTCTGGCAATATGTTATACTCTAACAAAGGTAAAAAAAAAAAAAGTATGTTTTAAAAAAAGTATGTTTTTTTAAAAAAAGATTGTTACAGGGATGGCAGAAGACTTCTCAAAAATTTGACTTAGTCTAACTTTAGGATGTGGAACAAGTAACTTTTAATCGCGGTGACTTCTTTATAGTCTACGCCGAGATGAGACCTGGCCACTATGGGGGAAAACCTTCAAGTAGGTCTGCAGCAATCAGATGTAATGAAATGCCAGACTACCAAAAATGAGGATTTTAATATTTAAAATGGAACTATGGTAATTACACATTTTTATCTTTATTAAGAAAGTAATAGGACTAACGATTCATTTCCAAGTTTTTAATGTAATAAGATCTTTCCTCTTTCTTTCAAGATCTTTCTTTCAAGATCTCTCTACACGCAATGTGGGGCTCAGCTCGAACTCAAAACCCCGAGATCAAGAGTTGCATGCCCTACTGACTGAGCCAGCCAGGTGCCCCACCTTTTCTTGTCCAGAATCAATCATAATTTATAACCAAATCCACCCATGGGAACAGTTACACAATATGCTACATACAAATAAATGTGTAATCTTTATTTATAATCTTTAACTTGTATCTGTAGTTTCTCTTCTAATCTCTTTGAAATAAATTCCATCTGAAAGAAGTGGTTATTGTTTACTGTACAAATTTGAAATGTAATAAATTTGTATCATTATAAATGTAGAAAAGCTAGTAAATAGGGAAAGAAAAAAAATACCTATTATTGTGCTACACTTCTGTTAGCATTTTCATGGATTTTCTTGTAACCTTTTTCACACATACACAATGTCCAAATACACACAAAAGTAGGGCCCACTCCAATTTCAACAGTTATGGATATAGGGCCAGTCTGGTTTCATCTATAGTACTCACATTCTACCTTTGTGGGATTATTTTAAAGAAAACACCAAGCATCATGTTATTTCATTTATAAATACTGCAGTATGTATTTCTAAAGAAAAGAAACCAAAATGAAAAAAAAAAAACCATGGAAATTCTTACTTTTAAAATCATTAATATGCATTCCTTAAAAAATTCCTTAAAAACAATTTCCCCTGTTCTCCTCTCTATTCCCTTACTACTTATTTAAAAAAAATTTTTTTTAATGTTTATTTATTTTTGAGAAAGAGAGAGACAGAGTGCAAGTGGGCTTGGTCCAGAGAGACAGGAAGACACAGAACGTGAAGCAGGCTCCAGGCTCTGAGCTGTCAGCACAGAGCCCGATGATCTGACCTGAGCCGAAGTTGGGCACTCAGGGTACTGAACTACCCAGGTGCCCTTCTATTCCCTTGCTACTTATATGGGGACGAGATTGGGTCACTTACTCTGCAGAATTTCTCATATTCTACATTTTGCCAACTGAATTCCTGTGGGATTCCTTAGCATGCTCTTCTGTTTGCTTTGTTTCCTATAAACTCGTAGTTAGTTACACACTGACGCTTGCTACATTCAGATTTGATTGTTCGTTAAAAATAGCTTGCAATTGTTGTTGGGTACTTCCTACTGCAGCAAATCAGGAGGCATATCATATCTGCCTACCTCTTTTTGGGGGGATGTTGTTAATTATAAAATAACCAAGTATTCAGAAATTATCTTAAAATCTTTCAGAACGTATTCCATACCAATTCATGGATATTGATGGAACTACTACAAAAAAATTACACTTTACTATAACCATGATTCTCAGAAACTCTTTATTACATTGAGAATGAGTATATGAAGGTATTTAATGTGTAAGCTTCTCCCCAAGACAGTTCATTTGTCCTGCTTCCCTGCCCCTGTAAATTTACAATCCTAGAATCTAGTATATCCACTGGAATCTAACATCCGTTTACTCAAGGTCCTCCTCCTAGCTAGAATCCAGCTTAGAACACAAATCAGTTTAATGGAAGTCTATACATACTACTTACTCATTGTAAGCCTGGGCAATCTGTCTCAGTTTTCCATTTTTAACATAGTAATAAGAGTACCCATTCCAAGGGGTTATGGGGATTATGTGCATGTAAAGCCCTTAATAACTGCTCCAAAAAATATTCATGATGGTTATTATTATTATTTCATATACTGTATTATTTCATAGTGGGTAAATGCATAAACTACCAGCATTATTTAGGATGAATGGGGGGCTTTTATACCTCCCTTATGATGGCTGAAATTCCAATTTTAGATTTTTGAGTTAATATAATCTAAATTTGATTCCAAGTTCCAGAAACTACAAGTTGTGTGACCACGTAGATAGTGAGGCAGAATAGAAGGTACAGAAGCCATAGAATTAAAAAGGCCTTGATTGAGGAGGTGTTGATTCTTCCCTTATTAGTTATGTCACCTACGCAATTCATTTAGCTTCCATGAGCCTCAGTTTATCTGTGCAGTGAAGATAATAAAAATGAAAATGAATGGAGATAATAATTATATTTACTTTGCACATGCTTTTCTTAAAGATCAAACCAGGTAACATATGAGAGAAACAATTACAAATATATTTTGCTGCCATTATTGGATGAGTCACAAAATATCTGGTTCCTTGAATTGCTAGGTCGAGTAAGAGAAGCACCTGATGAACTGATAAAACCTAAGAATATTTCTCTTCCATTTGGAGACGAGGCCTCATGTAAATTCCCCAAGAGAGGTGCTGCAGTGGACGTTTACGGAAGTCCACACCATACCCCTTTTGCCCACTCAATTTCAAGGAGCTATGTTAAGTTCCATGCCTGCTAGTGTCTCACAGCAAGCAAGCTAAGGCAGTTTGGAAGTATGGGTGAATTAAGGACACTGGGGCAACTTCAACCAATGTGTGATAGACACCCCAGTCTCCCAGACTTTGGTAGAAAATTCTGACGCGTTCTGCTCATTTCCTCAGTCCCCAGTGGAATTAAACCCCAGCTGACGACAGTGGGAACCAGCTCAGTAGGGAAACCTTTACAGGCTTTTCTCCTTCTGTCTCATTCTTCACTCACACTCTCTCACTTCTGCTTCTAGAAATGATCCCAAAAGAAGATGGTGACACATTGAAAAATTTCAAGTATAACTGATTGTTGTAACAATCTTTGCCACTAATCAGGCTTAAGTAAAAAGAAGTAAAAGCAAGGTGAGAACACAGAGGCACTAGGTGCTTAAAACATGTAAGGTTGTTGGATGGGGCTTATGGAAAGAAGACACAATATCAAGAATTTAATAGAATATAACAGGAACACTGCCTTACATGTTTGCCTTGTGTTAATCCTAGTTTTACCTACTTAAATGGCCAACCAGGTGAGGAGAAGATGTTCTCAGAATCAAAGCTTTCATCTTTGGAGGCATTAATGTTATACCTCTTGTATCTTTTATACCTCATAACTTGGATTTGAACCAATGACCTCAATCAACTGCAAAAGAATCAGAAGAATCCTTTGGGATTCTGCTAGCACAAATGTAATTCAATTTTAAATCTAATCGACATCCACCCAGTGCCAACCATATGCCCAATATGATGTTAGGCATCATTTGTAGTCTTGAGCTACAAGTATGAACAACTTTACAAAGGCAGAAGTAACATAGTTTGTATTCTGTGTAGTAAGACATGTCTTAGAAGAACATATTGAGGGTTTGTAATGACCAATGAATAACGCTGAAGACAAAGAAAAAGAAACTGGGAAAGTGATTATAGGGAATAACAACCAGAAAAATGGGATAATCAACATCATTAATGTCTACTAAAACATTAAAAACAATTTTTTTTTATGTTTATTATTTACTTTTGAGACAGAGAGACAGAGCATGAGTGGGGTAGGGGCAGAGACAGAGGGAGACACAGAATCTGAAGCAGGCTCCAGGCTCTGAGCTGTTAACACAGATCCCAACACAGGGCTCAAACTCACGGACCATGAGATTGTGACCTGAGCTGAAGTCAGAAGATTACCCAACTGAGCTACCCAGGTGCCCCTCTACTAAAACATTTTTAACAAACTTCCATCAGAGTTGGGAGTTAACCTTTAGATAAAGCAAATTGTAAGCCTACTGATCAAATTTAAGTTACTAAACCCATTTGGGAAGGGAAAAAAAAAAAACAACAATTCAACTGAACACTGTACATCCTCAGAATTTTCTAAAACAGATACCAAATCATGAAATAGTTTCCAACTACATTTTGATTCAATTCAGGTTGCCACATAGATACCGAGTTTTTCATTAGCTTGGCATTGACAGCTTAGCCCCATTTTCCCTTTCTAATGGTATATTCCTGATCCTCTATTCCAGTCAGTTACTTCTATTTCTTTTTTTTTTTTTTTAATTTTTTTTAATGTTTATTTATTATTGAGACACAGAAAGACACAGAGCATGAGCAGGGGAGGAGTAGAGAGAGGGGGAGACACAGAATCCAAAGCAGGCTCCAGGCTCTGAGCTTTCAGCACAGAGCCCGATGCGGGGCTCGAACTCACAAACTGTGAGATCATGACCTGAGCCAAAGTCGGACACTTAACCGACTGAGCCACCCAGGCACCCCCAGTTACTTCTATTTCTTGTAGAAGAACACGTCTCCTACTTTCTTATCTCTGTGTTGTGGTTCAAGGCATTTTATCCTGCATGGACTACTCTTTACTGCCCTTTCCTATCCAAATCCTACCCACCACTGGTTAACTAAGTGACTATTTCCTTGTAGACAACATTTCAGGTGCAACTATTTCCTTTGTGACCATGTGAGATCATGACCTGAGCCAAAATGAAGATTCGGATGCTTAACTGACTAAACCACCAAGGTGCCCTCAAAGGGTCTATGAACATTACAGTATAACAGAATCAAATGAAATAATGGAAATAACAGTACTTAACAAATAGGAATAGGATATTGAATATAAGGTATTTAAGAATCACAAAAAGTATGTTTTGATTTATTTATGATCAAGGTATATTCCTTTAAAAACTGCTCATGTTTGGAATATTAATTTAGTGTTTAGAACTGAAGCCATATTGAGATTCTGGTATCTTGTTAGCTTAGACCTCTCTTAGTTTAGCTATAACTGTCTATGGATGACCTTCATTTTTTTTTTTAAATGCTTATTTTATTTTTGAGAGAGAGAGAGCATGAGTGTGGGAGGGAGGATACAGAGAGAGAGAGAGAGAGAGAGAGGGACAGAGGTTCCAAAGCATGCTCTGTGCTGATAGCAGAGAGCCCGATGTGGGGCTTGAACTCACCAACCATGAAATTATGACTTAAGCTGAAGTTGGACACTTAATAGACTGAGCCATCCAGCTGCCACTGTCTGTGGACCTTCTTATATATTTTTTTAATATGAAATTTATTGTCAAATTGGTTTCCATACAACACCCAGTGCTCATCCCAACAGCTGCCCTCCTCAATGCCCATCACCCACCTTCCCCTCCCCCCTTCCATCAACCCTCAGTTTATTCTCAGTTTTTAAGAATCTCTTATGGTTTGCCTTCCTCCCTAACTTTTTTTTTCCCCCTTCGCCTCCCCCATAATTTCTGTTATGTTCCCCTCCCCCTTAACTTCTGTTAAGTTTCTCAGGATCCTCTGTGGACCTTCTTAGAAGGTAGCTCCTTCCTATCTGAATATACCCTTATAGACAAGGATATATTAGTAGTTTTCTATAACTGGTGGCTTCTGCTAGGATTTTTCTTTCAACAGGCCACTTGGGTAGGAGTTCTTACTAGGTTTAGAGATAACCATCACAAGATCTAAAGCAGATG
Organism: Prionailurus viverrinus; assembly: GCF_022837055.1. NCBI lineage: Eukaryota > Metazoa > Chordata > Mammalia > Carnivora > Felidae > Prionailurus > Prionailurus viverrinus. Next base: position 49,451,917 of record NC_062567.1, on the reverse strand, counting down.
GTTTAAACTCAAAATAGTCAATTTATAAACTCTAAGAATTTTAGATTTGGTAATCCCAAGAGACTTAAAAAAAAATTTTTTTTTAATGTTTACTTATTATTGAGAGACAGAGAGACACAGAGTGTGAGCAGGGGAGGGGTAGAGAGAGGGGGAGACAGAGAATCTGAAGCAGGCTCTAGGCTCTGAGCTGTCAGCACAGAGCACGATGCGGGGCTTGACCTCACAAACTGTGAGATCATAACCTGAGCTGAAGTCAGTCGTGAAGAGACTCTTTATAAAGTAACACGACTATGGGTTAAAAGGTTCTAGTTATATTTCCTACTCAAACCCTCTATCAAAGCTGAGATCACACCGCAGCTATGAGATGATAATGTCAGTGGCTGCTTAAAAGCATTTCACAGGTGCCTTTTATTGAAATGGTTGGTTAAATGAATCCAATTACCACCTTCCCCAAATTATTCTAACTCCCTAAAATCTATGAAATACTCTTCTTCTTCTTTTATTTAAGGATTTTATTTTTAATTAATCTCTACACCCAACTTGGGGCTCAAACTCACAACTCTAAGATCAAGAGTCACATGCTCTACTGACTGAACCAGCCAGGTGCCCCGAAATACTTATTTTCTTAATGTAATAAATATTAACATATTGAAGGGTTTTCATTTGAATAATTCATAAACAGGAGTATTTGTCTCCCCTGTAAAACAACTATTTCACAAGGAACAGGATGTTTACTATAAGAGAAATAATTATATTTATTTTGCATCAGAAAAAAAATCACCCTTTATTTTTATTAATAACAAATTATTTTTTGTTATAGTAAAGAACAATCCTAAAGTCAGTCCAATTGTATAGAAACATAAATAGGAAAAAAGAAAAAAAAAGAACCGCATAATATTTCAGTGACTCTTACTAGAAAAAATCTGTTACTTACGGCAGTGGCTCGAGAGAGTTCTCTACACGTACTAAGCAGTCCATTTTGTAAATCGTCCCTCTGTAACACCACGGTCTGAATGGCTGCTGGGTTATCTGCATTCATTTCTATCTCTTGGCTGGCTGATAGCAAAGCTTGCTCAAGCGTGTACTATTATAATAAAAATAATTATACTTAATGTTCTGCATCATCGAATTAATTCTTTTTACTTTAGTTATCAGTGTCCTGATAATGAGCATATAAAGTAACATCAACTGCAGATAATAAACGTAATTGTCCTACTTTCTCCTTGTGGAGTTGCTGAAGTTTCTCTTCCAGAGCATGTACCACTTTATCTTGTTCACATAACCGGCTTAGCTTGGCCTAGGTTATAAGAGAAAATCTGTTGTTAGCAAATTTTCCTTTTTCCTGTAGTTGGAGGTAAGTGTAATAAGAAAACACATTTAAAATAGCCATAGAATACCTAATTAGGCCAATCTTTATTTCAATCAGTAAAATAAAAATTAAAATAGCTTTTAAAGACACAGTGCTTAACAAACATAAACATAAAGTGAAAAAGCATTTCAACCATACTATTTAACCTACACAATTCAAAATATTCGTAGTGAACAAGCAGTCTCATATAACTTTAATGGATTTCAATGTAGTTTTTTCCCTACAAACTGCTAGATAGGTTAAGTGACATATGCAGTCCTTAATTAAAATATCGACTGGATTCTGTTTTTATATTTTAAAAATTATGCTTTTATGTTCAGAAAAGAATATAAACAAAAGATTGCTTTTAACTGCAATAATACAAATAAAACCTTGCTAAATGGAGAAAAAAATCACTTTCAATAGTTTAAATGTTTTGAATTCTTGGTATTACCCCAATTTTTAAATTATGAAAATATCATATAATGACAAGCGAGAAATCGGAGATTTCACTTTCTTCGCCATGTACCTGTTAAAGTAACTACCTTATGTTTATTAGACAACAAAACTCAAGCTATACCAAATGGCATATACTGAAATGAGAAGGTATAACTCAACGGAATAAAACCAGGGGAAATGAGGGAAGAATGAGATAAAGAAGAATGGGGCACCTGGGTGGCTCCGTTGGGTTAAGCGTCTGACTTCAGCTCAGGTCATGATCTCACGGTTTGTGAGTTCGAGCCCCACACTGAGTTCTGTGCTGACAGCTTGGAGCCTGGAGCTTGCTTCAGATTCTGTGATTCCTTCTCTCTGCCCCTCCCCCACTTGCACCCTGTCTCCGTCTCTCTCAAAAATAAATAAAAACTCAAAAAAATTTTTTCTTAAATAAAGAAGAATGCATGGCAAGTTAGTCAATCTAACTAATTAATTGTATTGATTGTATTTTAGATACAATTAAAAGACTAAATTTTAAAAAGGAAGGAGTTACAAAATTTCTAGAGACTGATACTTTCTCTAGAAGACAGAAAACTTTACTTTGTTTCCAGTTCTCCATACTTTTTTTAAAATCAGAAATAGTCCTTTTTACTTTAAAAAATTGTTTTTATTTTAGAGAGAGCGTGTGCACACGTGCAGGAGCAGGGGAGGGACAGAGGGAGGGAGAGAGAATCCCAAGGAGGCTCCACACTCAATGCAGAGCCTGACCCGGGCCTGATTCCATGACCCCAGGACCATACCTGAGCCCAAATCAAGAGGTGCCCAACCAACTGAGCCAACCAGGTGCCCCTAGTCTTTTACTTTCATTTAAGTGATTTTTTCCTATATTCAACTGTTAATTATGGGGAGGAGGGATAGTTACAGAATAGGGGAGTGATGATATAACTTAACCTAAGCATAAAGTAAAAGAAAATGCTAATTTATTTGGTGTCATTTTGGAGGGCAAGAGAGGAAGAGGAAGTTTTTGGTCATGCATACTTCCAATGTTTTGGCAGAGAATGTAACAGAGTACTGACAATATATACGTAGCATACTAACACTTACATCAATATCCACTTCTTCGGGTCTGTATTTGTATAATGTGCCTCTACATTCATCTTGTGACAGCTATAGGGAAAAATGTCAGGTAGCAAGTTTAAAAATAGTATTTAAAAAATATATTTAGCCTACAGTTAACATTTTAGATTTATATAATAAGAAAATGGGATTTTAATGATTCTTATACTTTAAGAAGTTTAATTCAAACACAGATCATTACAAAAGTAGAAAAATATTTAACAGTGATGCAATATGCAAGATACATGAAAATGATGTTAACGTAAGCTTGTCAAACAAAATAATAAGTTGGTCAAACAAATTATACGGCACCTAACATCTTCCATTTGTAAGACACACGTCATTTTAATGGAAAATTGACAAATACAATCATGGCAACTGTACTGAATCAAATATTCGAACCAGGCATATTTCAGCAGCCAGAACCATCCTTCACGGTATACACATAATCACACAACTGTGTATGCGTATACTCAAATGCCAACACATCTTAGTACAACTTTAGTAACAAAACCTGTAACATACTGCATACATATACATAATATATAAATACACATACACAATATAGACTTATCTTGTTCTTCTGTCTTAAGAACTAAAAGATAATGGGGGAAAAGGATGGGTTTAATTGAAAAGAGGAAACTCATTCAAAACCTCATAGAACTGAAAGCCTATGTTATAAACTATGAATAGTCAAATTGCATAAAAAGTTTGTATGTGTTGATTGACACCATTTGTTTTATTACACTATAAGAAATGCTTGCTCAGTGCATTTAAACGTCCTTTCTTCAAACTCTTTCCCAGTATCTTTCAGTCAAAGGAATCTTCATTTTTGCTTGTGTTTATCAAGATTTCAAAAGTCATCCCGGTCAGTTATACCACAGCCTCTGCAAGCAATATTTCACTTTCTCCCTGGTCTTCTGACTTTATATCGACTGCTAGACAGTAACAAAAACATAGTTGGAAAAACTTACTTTGGGCTCACTGCATATTTACTAACTGGCACACTTTTTCTCAAAGTGGGGATGGGAGTAATGTTTCCCCACTACATTCCAGATTGGAAAATTAAACTTCATCTAATGCATCATAATGCATCTAATTCATCACAAATGCATAAAAATGTATAAGTTTTAACTATCTATGTCCACTTGGCAAAAAACTGCTTGCCAGTTACATCTTTAGAAGGAAGCATAATTTAAAAGCAGATAACTTTGAATGGATCTAGAAATGTAGCTTATCAGGAGGTTAAAAATGTAAGCATTACAAACATACAATAATAAATCCTGGATTTATGTGTTTCATTTCAAGACATAACTTTCACGTCCTCATGCAAATGAATCTGTGACTATTTAAGGGTATGCAGTGATTATTAAACAAAACTTTCATAGAAATGAGTTATCACATGAAAAATGAATTTAATGAGAAAAGTCAGAATACTTGTGCAGTATTTTCAAATAAAGAGCATTAAATATGTTGTAAGAAGTATCAATTTTTATTCTAAATTAAAGCACCTAGATCCAAGAAAATAATTTGTACTTTTATCTGAAAAAAAAAAAAAAAGTAATGAAAAGGAAGTTTTAAAATGCTTAGATCCATGATAAAAAAATGTAAGACAATGCCAAAATTAAATTTCCCATTTATAAGAAATTAGAGATGTAAAGCCTTTAGCTACTAAATGTTCAAATATACTTTACTTAATATTTAAAGTTAAATGCAGAGCAGCTTTACCAAACCATGGAATGTAAAGTTTGAATGTAACTAATGCATAGTGCTACATGTAGATTAAAATATGAACATCGTATCCTAATTGCCAGTGTCAACAGAAAAAAAGACTAATATTTTAAAATGGAAATGTAGCAGTCTATAATAAAAATTTAGGGTGTTGGTATACTATTTTTATTTATGGAATCTTACTGCATATTCATTTTCTTTCTCTTTTTTTTTTTTAAATCAATTTTCTTAATGTTTATTTATTACTGAGAAAGAGAGAGAGACAGAGCATCAGCAGGGGAGGGAGAGACACAGAATCCGAAGCAGGCTCCAGGCTCTGAGCTGTCAGCACAGAGCCCTACACGGGGCTCGAACTCACGAACTGTGAGATCATGACCTGAGCCGAAGTTGGTCACTCAACCAACTGAGCCACCCAGACACCCCTGTAATATATTCATTTTCACATCAGCTGGCAAAGTAAAAAATGTGTACTGTGTTGCTAGAATTTAAGAGTGATATATCCTTATAACCATATGAATATATTACCTAAGTTAGATTTACTTTATCATTATGTTTAGTACCACTGAAAAATTTATTAAAACCTTTTAGCAAGTTATTCAATAAAGATATTCATTATTAGACACTAATAAAATCTTAAAATAATCAGCCTTCCACTATACATTGCTTTTACCTATTAGAAGAAAAGAATAAAAAAAACATGATTATTCTTTAAAAAAATTAACCTTTAAGCATGGCCTATTTTCCATTACTGATAATAATAACTGAGGCTTTTCTTAAGAAAAGATAGATATAGTTTATTAAAAGTATTTCCACTTGGAATTGAAGAAGTTTGCTATTTGATCCTCACTACGAAAATCTTACTAATAAGAAAAAAAGTAATTTCGTTAATATTCTCATCACTTAAGATCTCCATAAAATCATGTTTCACTTTTTATTATTTTTCAAATGCATCTTTAGCAAAAGGAAAAAAGTTCTGGGTTTGAATACCTTTTTTTTTTTGAAGTACCTGAGCAATACTAGAAAAGCACATGAAAAGGGGCAACGGAGAATGTACAAGGGTTAGCAGTGCTCAAGCTTCAACCTGAGAAGTGTATTATACAGACTTTACTGACATCTAGACATATGAAGATATATGCTCTATTTAGAAAGTCAGAACTTTTTCATAATAAAATATCTAATAACCTTTTAAAAAACTGGCTTGGCATTAGAACAAGATTACTTTTGTTTATCAAAATTCAACTTTCTATAGTATCCCTTTTAAGAATGTGAATATACATATACTTTAAAGTTAATGAATATATATAAACCTCAAAAAGGTTTTTTGGGGAAATATTTGATAGAATTAGACATTTTGTGAGGGCTCAAAAATAGTCACAGGACGGTAGGTATTTGCTAATATTAGTATGTGCCTTTCAAAACAATTATTTATCAGGTGATTAATCTCACAGATATTATTTTATAAAAACTCTAGTACAAAAATTAATTGGGAAAGGCAGTAGAATGACTATTAAATGAGAAGATTTTTCAATACCAAGTGCACTCATTTAGCATTTTTTTTTTTTTTTGGATTCAGTTTTAGATCCTTTTTATATCACCAATTCAAAGAAAATTAACTGAATAGGTAATTTTTCAGGTGTCTTCTTTCTTCCAAGAAAATGCAAACTTAAAGGTTCTCCTGAGAGAAAATCTAAATGGCTATGATTTAGAATAACAGGTCACAAAACATCATATTTTAAGTTGTATTTCAGGAAACTATTAACACAGCATTGTAATGCAATGTCAGAGAAGCATATTGTTAGAGTGTATAATAGAAACTTTCATAAAGATTTCCTTTGGATATTAACACAGTAAGGGAAATCTGGAGAAAAAAATAAGATCGAATTTCAATTTATGTAAATTAATAAGCAAATTTAAGAAATGTGTCTGAAAGTCATTTTTGTTTTTTAATGCTTATTTTGAGAGACAGAGAGAGAGAGAGAGAGAGAGAGAGAGAGACAGAGAGAGAGAGAAAACGAGTTGGGTAGGAGCAGAGACAGAGAGGGAGAGAGGGAATCCCAAGCAGGCTCTGTGCTGTCTGTAGAGCCAGAGGGGCTTGATCTCATGAACCATGAGATCATGACCCGGGCCGAAATCAAGAGCCAGATGCTAAACTGACTGAGCCACCCAGATGCCCCTGAAGGTCACTTTCATCTACCAGCAGTGCCCTGTAACAATTAAGTATTTCATTAGTGGCTGACTTTTAAAAAATAATTCTCTAAAGACACCCTCAATTTGACAGGACTGGCAGTCAACACTGATTACCTGGTAATCGGTTGCCTATCTCATGCCCAGGAATGGCTGCTGATGGTAGACGTTCAGATCTTCCAGTTTTGTACAAATTTAGTTTTTTCTTTCAAGTATTCATATTTAATGAGGAAATACATTTATACAAATCGATTGTTCTGGTCAGTGATGCTAGTATATAAGACCACTCTAACATATCTCCACACTTTTGAAAAACTCCGATTAGAACGTTTAGTGCAACTGAGTAATTTCAATCAGCGATGACTTCTGCATCACCAACCCTGATTACTGATCATTATAAAAAAGAAAAACCCAACCCAACAAAACTGAAAATCCAGGCTATCACTCTTACTGAGAATATGCAAAATGTGAAAATAAAACCCATTAAAACATAATACCTTTGACTTTTACCAATATAAAAATGATACAGTGCAGCTTCAGGAAAAGGTATTAATTCCAGAACAAAGGCTAAGGTTCTCAGCAGTGGCATTTTGGAATGAAGTGTCAAGTTCCTTTAACCTGGCTACTTTAAAAATGAAAGATTTTCTTTTTTTAACTTTTATTTTTTTAAGTTTCTTTATTCATTTCTAGAGAGACAGAGTGAGTGGAGGAGAGGCAGAGGGAGAGGGAGAGAGAGAATCCCAAGCAGGCTCTGTACTGTCAGCGCAGAGCCCGATGCAGGGCTTGAACTCATGAAACCTGAGATCATGACCCGAACCAAAACCAAGAGTTGGACACTTAACTGACTGCGCCACCCAGGCGCCCCGGAAAGATTGTATTTTCTTTTGAAAAGTAAAGCTGTTTAACTTTAAATATTTAATCCTTTGTTTCTTTATTGATAGAATAAAAACTGGGCCCAGAAACAGGGCTCACCCTTCTATCAACTGTTTCAATCTCCCAGCTACAAGGCCCATGATACTGATCCCTAGGTGACTAAAGCAAACCAGAAGACTTTAAAGCCAGTGAACTCAAGGTGCTTCTTTTCACTAGGTGCTTTTACACATGTTAATCAAAATACATTCATTTTTCATGTTTGTTAATTTTCTTCTTCGGTATGAATTTTAAAGTACTATAACAGGTCATAGGCCACAGTAATTTGAAGGTGTTGAAGTGGAAGAAGCTGATGTTGCAAAACACACAGCTAAGAACATTTAGACCATGAAATACAAAAAAAAAAAAAACAAAAAAACCAACTGGATAGGAATGTATAAAATGACTTCTTTTGCAGATCTGCAGATTACCAAGGTCCTAAATTAAAGCCAGCCAGCTCCATGGCACATATTTTGAGTTAGGGAAAAGAATGAGGTAAGATGATGCATATGATGGCATAAGAATGGTAAGAATACAGGGAGAAGATATCCCCAGTATGTTAAGAAGTGGCTATCATTAGGTCTTACTACACCACAGTACAGAAACTAGATTTAAACAAGTCCCATACAAATATAATCTATTCCTAAAACAGTGGGTGGGGGTGGGGTAGGGTGGGTTGCGGGCCGCCCCTAAAAGGAAAAAAAAAAGTTTTTTAAAGTTCTCCCTAGAAATCAGTGAAAATGCTTTTAGAGTAAATTGGAATTAATGGCAATCCAGTACCAAATTTGCAAATGTACTGCAGACCTCCAAGTACGTACGTATCAATCAAATACTCTGCACAACAACTTCAGGAAAATGGCACACTTAATATTCAACAGCAAAATGTTCAGCAAAGCCATGCTAAGAATACTGCAGCATCTTAAAAAGCATGGATGAATTGCATTTTTCCAAATAGACATAAACAAAAAAAAATGAAATAAGAAAACACTAATGTTATGAGTAACTCTGAGGATAAACCAAAACTGTCACTGAGGGATTTTGCAGATGATAAAGCAGTATCATTCACTGTCCAAGACCTTACTTGCTGGTACAGTTGGGGTCTTAGCGCCGAGTTCTCAATCATTGTGTGAACCATGGTGATAATAGGTTCATTTTCTTTCATCTATTTCAAATCAGGAGGAGCATACAGCAAACATCAGTTTACAGCACAGCTAGATTTGAAAGACGACACTGTAAATATAGCCTCTACTTTAATATCTTCCTAATAGTGCAGTTGCTTACATTTTACCCCAAGGTTGTACAGATTTAACTTACATAAACCATTTCGAGCAAGTATTAAATGATGTTAAAATACTTCCAAAGTTATATAAAAGCTTATTAATTGCAATATTGCTACAACTAGGGTTTACCTTATGAATATAATCATATGTCAATGAATATTTTTACATGTACTAGAAAAGATGATAAAGCAGCACGTCTTATTCAAAGAATAAAGCGCAAGGACCTACTTAAAAGGAGAAATGGCATAATTTGACTGTTTAGTAAAAAAGCTTAAAACAATATTCAGTTCTTTGTAAAGTTAATCAGAAAAATATTAGTCCGCTGCAAATATTAAAATCTTATAATAATCAGTATATCTTATTGAAATAATTACATATTTCATTAATGTTAATTTTGATAGATATCTGTAATACACCGTTTTGGATTTTCTCCCAGTATAATACCACGTGTAAAATTATTTCAAGGACATGCAAACTGAAATTTATTTAGCAAAGATCAATGTATCTCCCTAGTTCCTAAAAAGGCTGAAACCATATTTCACATTTCCAGCTATGTTGTACTTAATTACTGCCTCCAGAAAAATACTTGTTTTAGTAGGCTCTGGACTCAACAGCTAAAGCATTGAAAAGAGAATCATCATGACATATAGAGAGTAAAAGGCCAATGAAGATTGTACTGTTTATAAGCAGACAAGTCTGTTTATAATTGCAATTTGCAACATATAGTTTACATAGTTTTCTTCTGCATAGTATAGAAAATAAGCATTTTTATCATGGTTCACAAATGCTACTTTAGTGGCTTATTTAAATCTACAATAAAGGTTTACTAATCTTAAGATTAATAAATGCATCATGTAAGTGAAAAATAAGTCTTGAAAACTGTGTATCTAGACAATTTTATTTTCAGCCTAGTTACCAATGTTTCATGTCAATAAAATCTGTTTTGTCAAGTAACAAACTGGCAACTGGCTTTTTTTTTTCTAAAGTTTTATTCAAGCTAAATAATTTCTTTTTAAATGTTAACACCTGTATTATCAGTTAGTCTCAAACTTCTGTTTCTCTCCTGCAATACTATCCCAGAAGGATGTGTTGATATGTAGTTCAGAACACATTTTTTACGTTGTTGGAAAGTAATTTATAAACAACTACAGATATTTTTTTTTCTTTAGGAGAAAAAATACTTTTATTATAGAAATTTAAGACCTCTTTATGTTTTCAAGTGCCCTCTATATTTTACAGGAGTGCTAATTATTTTATCTTAATCAAATGGTGATCTTGGAATAAATTGTTACTGCTTTTTGTTTTGGCTTGACTGTAAGGATACACATTTCATACAGCACAAGTAAGCTTAAGTCTCTATCTACTTCTAATTTTAATTTTCAAAGCAATCTCATCATTACTATTTTTCAATAACATGCCCTGGAAATTAGTCAAAAGAATACTGGATTCAGATTTTCTTGTGTGTGTTGGGTGGAGGTCAGGAGCATGAATGTTTTAAGAAATAATGGAGATCAGATAGCATCCAAATGTAAATGATACTCAAAGTCAAACTGAAATTGCCCATTGAGTCTTGGAAATCTGCCACCACAAATGGGCCTCTGTGTCAAATGACTAGGTCAACATGGCTCACACCTCTAAGCAGAGTTTCAATAGAGTCAGATTAAGGACAATGTTCATACTCTAAGCTTGGCAAATTTATTTGAAGGGACAATATGGTTTTTGTAGAAGGATAATCAAGCCTGATTTATTTAGTGTACTACTTTGAGATGGTAAATATGCATGTATATACAGGGATGCCATATGTGATTTAAAAGTGTCTGTTTAACTTACATGTCATAGCTTATTAAATATTGAGTCACTGAGAAGGGTTCTTTGCAAGAAGAAACTAGCTTAGGAACAGAAAAACTAAAAGTAAAAAGAATACTTAAAACATACAGACTGCAGAGTGTTTCAGAGATCATTTCTGAAACTTTTTCTCATTATGAAAAATTTCAAATATACGTACCAAATCCTAAAATATTAAAATTAGAAGTCATCTCTAGAAATCGATAGTTTAGTACAACAAAGGAATAAAAATGTTAGCAGCAATTATTTTGTTTTTTAATTTCAGAGAAATAGACAGAGAAAGAATCTCAAGCAGGCTGTACGCTCAGCACAGAGTCTGATGCAAGGCTTGATCCCATGACCCTGAGATCATGACCTGAGTTGAAATCAAGAATTGGACACTCAACCCAATGAACTACCCAGGAGCCCCAGCTGCAATTATTTTGAATTGTGGGACTGTGGATTATTATCTTTTTCTTTCTCTACACTTTTTTTTTTTTTTAATGTTTGTTTCTTTTATTTAAGGGGGTGGGAGGGGCTGAGAGAGAATCCCAGCAGACTCTCCATTGTCAGTGCAGAGCCTGACGTGAGGCTGGATCCCACAAACTGTGAGATCATGACCTGAACGGAAATCAAGAGTTGGACACTTAACTAAGGCCCCCAAAGCACCCCTTTCTTTTCTCTATACTTCTCTGCATTTGCCAAGTTTCCTCCCGAGTAGATACTGCTTTTCTTTCTTCTTTTTTTTATTTTTGAGACAGACAGAGAGACAGAGTGTGAGCCAGGGAGGGACAGAGTGAGAAGGAGACACAGAACCTGAAGCAGAGCTCGAACTCATGAACTGTGAGATCATGACCTGAACCAAAGTGGGACGCTTAAGCGACTGAGCCACCCAGGTGCCCCAGATACTGCTTTTCTAATTTAAAAAGATATTAAAGAGTCAAGGATAAAAATATATAAATATGAAATAAACAAAATTAATGGGACAACCATATCCTCTGGCAAACACCCTTTGGTAATGCAAGGAAGCTAAGAAAAATTTTAGCACCATGTGTTCGTATCATGTTCAAGGCTGAGAGTTAAGGTGGAAGAGCCCTACTGGAGTCATCTAGTATAATGAGGACCTGATCTAGAAAACTATTCTTATAAACCTTTAGTCTATCTTAGGAATCTGTATCCATGTCAGAAATTTATTAGGAAATATGTTAATTAAAAAAGGTAAGCTACCCAATATATTTATAAATACATGTAACTACCTTGTAATACACCCCCCCCACCCGCCATTTTTATTACATCTTCAGAAATCAAAATTCAAGTTTAGACCAGGGGTTCTGAACCCACACTCAAACTACCCGCAGAGCCTGAAAAGAATATAGACACCCTGATTCCCAGATAATTCTAATGGGCAACTTCAGAATCTTTGATGTAGACAATATCATTAAAACAAAAAGGTGACAGAGATGGGATAAGACAATCTATGGAAAGGCAGAAGAAGCAGGATCATTTCAGAATTTCCTAGGGCACCACACCTACCTGACCAAGAGCTGTTAGGATGGCTGAGTAATGGGCTGTTAAGAATGATCCTCAAAGGTGAGTGGTCCTGTATGTGGTGGCTCTACCTTTGCATGTGGTGTGCAACAGCTGAAGACAAGTGAACACAATAATCATGATCCAATATAGTGAGAGCTTGGTCCCTATGAAACAATTTCAGCAAGTTGACTGAACTTTCACTCTTTCCAGATTTATTGAATTGGAAATACTAGACCTGCTTTATCTCCAAATGTTCCTAGAAATAGGCTAGTGGTTCCCCTCACTGAAACACCTCTGAAATACTGTATATTTTAATACTTAGAAACTGCCTTGTTTCCGTAACTTACACTGAAATAGCACATTCTATCTGGCTTTGGTCATGTAAACTTTATAACAGCTTTTCAATTAAAGTACTAAATTATGGCCTAAAAAATACATAATGCTCCATGAGCAAGTTGGAATTTCATTCTCAAGTTCTTAAAAAAAAAAAAAAATCCACCAATTCTCTTTTGGTTCGAATACAAGGATTCTAGACAATATTATGATAGTGGTGTTAACAGCTGATGTATTTTGTTTTAAGGAAGCAGAGCAAGAAAAAGACTAGCACATGGAACATGTTTATTCACTTGAAAATGAGTTAAATAAATGCGTTGCTTCTAAATACTTTAATTCCTTGTTTGAAGTAACAGGTAATGTAAGTTTATGTTTCATTTAATTGATAAATTATAAAGCTATTAATAATAAGACATTATTTTATAATAATAAAAATTAGAATGCTTGATTCAGGCATTATACTATTTTCCTAACTTCAGCAATAAATAAGTAAACAAACGTGGAAACATCTTGCAAATACATTTAGGTAATGTCAATGTATTTCTGTTTAGAACAAAACCACCTATTTTTACTTGACATTTTAAAGTCTAAATGTTTAGAAAAACTACCTAGAAGGTCTGGTACTTAATTCTAGCCTCCTTCTCAGTTTTGAAGTATGCTGGGCTAATATAAACACACAGTATTCTTTGATGTTACTCTCAGAAATAACTTAAAAACCCATCACCAAAAAACTTTTCAACACAATTCTATGTATCTGTGTCATACTTACTAGGCTCTTGAGCAGAACTTCCCAAAACCTGTGGGTTGGGAATGGATTACAGGTGTGGGGAGATAGGGACCACCTCAGTCCTCCCTGGGCCTAACCTGCTGATGACAGTGTGTCATTTAGTTCCTGCCAAGGCGCTGCACAAATATCATCACTTTCTACGTGTGCCATATATGAAAAAAGATAAAAAGCACTAAGATAGTGTTTTTATTTCAGAAAAACTAGACTTTACTTCTTTCTCTGGTGTTTACTGTCATTATTTATCTCAGTAGTTCTCAAACCTGACTGAAAAAGAAAATGGCCTATGGACATTTAAAAACATATGGAGGGGTGGGCTCTGGCAATTCTGACCAGGGACTAGGGGAAAGAGGGCCCTGAGTATTGTACTTTCTTTCTGTCTTTTCTAAAGATCCACTGGTAGTTCTGATAGGAGATCAGGCTTGAGGACTATCTTGGCACTAATTCAAGTAATTGGAGGACTAATTCAACTGTCCCCAGTAAGGAATTTTTCAAGGTCCTGATGAGATGGTATTAAATGTTAATCAAGATCTCTGCACAAACACCAAAAGATGAAAAATTTCAAACTATCTAAATACAAGGATTGCATCTACATTAAGATAATTATCTTTTCTTTGTATGAGATATAGCATTAAGATACTAACCTCCCTTAAAAAATCCAATAAATCTCACGATTAGTAATATTGGTGGACTCAAGCATAATCATGGGGGGACCTGGGGTGTCAGGAGTCCAATTTCCAATTGTGTTTTTCTATTTGTCTAGCAACTCCTAACTATCTGTTTCAAAGTCTCTGTATAGAAATTAGATAAGCTATTAATGTAGAAGGACTAGGATATTCTAAATCATGAGATAAATGCTCCTGAATAATTTTGGAGGTAAGCGGCAGGAAAGAGAAAGATTAGTAGTGAGCAGAGCCAACCAAGACAGTCATTGATATAATTTAGCCTTGGAAAAGATTAATTCTTGAATCCTCCTGCAATATTAAGTAGTGGCTTAATTGGTCTTTAAAAATTTTATATAATAAATCATCCAGCATAGTGTTGTCCAACAGACCTTTCTGTGATGATGAAAATGTTCTATACTGGTGTAGTCTAATACTGTAGATGTGTGCCTATTCAGCTCTTTAAATGTGGCTAGTATGAGGAAAAGAATTTTACTTTTATAAAAATGTAACTAACTTAAAATTTAGTCACATATGGCTTAGTGGCTATCACAGTAGACAGTAAGTTTAGAAATTCTAGACAAGTAAATATAGTATAATTTTTTCCCTGATCTAGGTCTTATTCCCAGAAGGAGAAAACATTTGCTCAAGCTCTGTCTTGTAATTGAGTTTGAGTCTAAATGCTGTGCTAACAGCTTCCTCCTTTTTTGGAGCAAGCAGTCTGGATGATTCTTATCTACCCCACAGAGCTTTTGTCCTGATAACCAATGAGAAGACCCATTTCTGTGCTGTCATTTTCCATTTAAATGGAAAATGGACTTTTCCCCAGTTCTTAATGACTTCTTAGGAAAAGAATTTTTAAGTTGAGAATCTGTCTTAACAATAGCAAAACCCCTGATGGCCTAATCACTGAAGAATTCATTTCTCAAGAATGTCCTCCTGTGTCTAGATCAATAAACTCTTAAGAAGTGTGGAAAGACTAAAATGCTAAAGAATTTGACATGCCTAGGGTGAAGCTTTGAGGAATGCAGGGGTCTTTATAAACAGGTCATTGAGATAATGACAATGTAAATGCCCTTCACTCTCATTCTAGGAACATCTGAAAGTCCAAGAACCTGAGATTGAAGGGTATGACTACCTATTGAAACTACTCATTGTTTAACGGGGAGCAGAGAAATCTGAAGTGACTTTTTAAATAGAGGAATGTAAATAAGTCTCTGTATAACTGATCAGGCAAAATACTGAGGTCTATTACTGTGAAAATTTTAAAGCAATCTGAATAAACTGTCCATGCTATATACGTCTTCTAAAAGTAAAATTTGGGGAAAATATTACTATTACTATATATTCAGAAGAATCAATGGTACTTTGAAAGATGCAGCTAGACAATATAATATTTTCTCTTTTTCTTGAAGGGAGGAAGATTTTTAAAAAAAGGAATAACAAATTGGGATGCTAACATAGGAGTCAAACATATCTGATGTTCCCTTAAAAGAAAAAGCAGACACATTTCTAAGCTGGATGATGCAGTAAGTATTGGCTTCAGGATTACTGGTAAGGTCCATTTATTGAGAAACATTATAAAAATACCCTGAACCCAGCAGAACAAAAGAAGGGTAATCTCTACACTCACAACCTTACTTAAAACTGCTACATTCTTAGGGCCCCCATTTTGAGATACATATACCTGTAGTATATTTTGAAGAAGACTTTAAAGGTCTCAGCTAATGTCTTTCCAAATAATTTATTTATGTAATTTACTCACAGTGAGTTTCTACTCTTTTTACCTAGGGTCTTTTAAGTTTTTGTTTAATTAAAATCCTTTTACTACAGGATAAACTTTACAAACCTGACTTGACTTTAGTGGCTTAAACTATTTTCCTTGTTAGCTATTCTTAACCACTGTTCCTTTGGCTTCACGGAATATATTACTATCTGATGCTAGCATCTTTATTCCTGGCATTCACAGGCAACCAGAAATATTAAAAGAACTCAAAATCAATTTTGTAAAAATGCTTTCTTGTGGACATAATGTTTGATATGGTTATATTTTCCTCTTCTTTGCATGTATTTTAATACCATCTTAAAGGAACAAATATTCCAAAAGTGAAAATCTGATACCTCTGTTAGTAAAAAAAGGTATTTGTTTTGGCCGTGGGTAAATCTACTACAAAATATATTTGAGCTTTAAATCAAAGTTAAAATATCTTCTGGATACAAGGATCTAGGTTTTATTAATAGCAATTGTATATTCTGAGTTACAATTAGCACTGAGTAGCAGATTTCCTATCATTATTTTAAAGATTTATCAGCTTATGTTTTAACTACATAATCATACTCTTAGGCCAATCTTAAAAATGTTTTTGGCATTTATGCTCAACTTTACTTCCTTCCTGGGCTTTGAAAATAATTAAAGAATCTACTTTGTAAGCACTAACTTCCTGCCTTACACTGAGCTCCATCAATCTCTGCTGAATGAATGTTCTGAAAAAATGAATAAAAATAAGATAGAAGCCACAACTACAGACACTGGGCTACAAAAATATTTGCTTTTATAAATACAAAAGCGAACTGTATAAATATTATGCATTTTAGGAGTGGTGGGGAAATTGTCTTCATGTTCTTATCTAGGAAAATATAAGAACAACTCCATTAATATTCAAGGAAGTCAAATAGATTTTAAAAAAAAAAGGAAGAAAATTCATTAATACAATGTATTCATCCTAGCTTTGTGATTTGGGGCAAGTCATTAAACCTGGCTTCTGGGGACAAAGGTAACTGGCCCACATGCTACAGAGGCTTACATAGAAGAAGTCAAGTGGGATATTGTATGTGCCAGTGCTTTGGAAACTGTAAAGTGTTACTTAAGCTGTTAGGATGAACAGGTACCGGACAGGTGCACAGTGTAGAGAATGGGATTGCTTTTAAAGTAGTATTTGAGAAACAGTGAGTTGCTGGCTGAAAAAAAGGGATGATAGGGTAGGAAGAATTTCAAGGTTGGGGAGGTGGTAGAGAGGGGGCTTGGATGATAAACCAAAAGGAGATCTTATTTTGTAGCAAAAAAATTGTGAAATTTCTGGAGTTAGCTGAGAGACATAACGTGGCAGGTGCTTTTATTATTGCCAAGATTTTGTGATTAAATGGTAATAAGGAGCTTAGTATATATAGGGTGTTATGATGGCCTCTATAATCCTGACTAAACACCATGAATGTATCATGTATTCAGTTAAACAATCTACAGAATCTCATGATTTTCCTGCTTTCAGTAAAATTGTTCTTAAAATACTTTAAATTCAAGTTTCAAGGTATTTTAAACTTTAATATTCGGTGGTATTGGGCGGATGAGATATTAGGAGAACATAATATAACTCCAGGAAGCTGACTTAATTTTTCCATTTTTGTAGATCTGTATTCTTTCCACCCTTAGAGTGATGGAACAAGAGAACTGTCATACCTTCGCTCCTTCTAGGTAGGCTGATACTTATTTTTCTTTTCATCCACCAGGCAATCAGACTGCCATAGGCTGGTTATCAGGCTCTCCCAGCCATAGCTGGAGGTGGAGACTGGGTCTCATTTTTTTCTTTTCTCTTGAGGGCTTAAACCAGTTCTAGGTCTAAGCAAACAGCTAAAGGTCCTGATACTTCCCAAAGTCCAACGAGCTCTTTCCCAAGGATGATGTGCTCAATAAATGTTACATCATTCACGTTAAAGGTGAGCAGTATTTTGAACTAATTTTGCTTTTTAGCTTTTTGATCCGACTACCGAGGTATAAAACAACAATTCTAAATTTGGATATGTTGGGCGGGTAATGAACTGAAGGCAGAATGTCCAAGTGCAGATTTCCATAAGCAACTAGAAACACATAACTGGAACTGCAGAGAGAGGTGTTTTAGATACCTTTGTGCCTTTTTCCACATCTTACTGGCCCAACTTTTGTTTCAACTCTTGCTGAGCCAACCAATTCATGTATTGGGACCCACTGCGTGCTAATGTATGTATAATGTATGTATGTTGGAGAGTTAGTCTCAAGAGGCAACCCTTGGTCAAAGGAGGATGGGAGCCAGTATAAATGCTTTCTTTTGTTGGTCAGTTGGGCAATTCTGCAGTGTTTCTTTCATCAACAAGTAGTAGTCAGATGAGGCCCAACTTGCCTATGGCAGTTGCTAATATATTCTCTCCTTCCTTGCTCACTCTCTTTACTGCTGTGCCTTGGTATCACTTCCCAAAGAAAACTTCCTGAGAACAAGCCCACATCAAGGACACACCACAGGCTCTGCTTCCTGAGAGAAATCCAGGGGCTAGAGATGAAGAATAAGAGACAACTAGTAAAATGTGTGGATAAATGCTCGGTTGAAAGAACACTAAAACCCAGAGAACTTCCCCTATTAAGGCTGAGATGAGTGAAAACAGTTAGCAAAAAGGGATAGATTAATTACTAGTAAGAAATAGGAAACTCATGATAATATGTAGGCAGTGATAGGCCAAGAGATCAGAGAGTTAATACATATAAGTCCTTCCAAATTTTCAATTCTAATCTACCCACTATTTATTTTAGCCTTCTTAGAGTTCTGCCATTATGATGTCATACACTGCTTCAGAACTTTCTGGGTATCATCCCCCTCTCCCCAATATTTCTGTGATTAAATATGCAGAGGAAGGGAGAGACAGAAAAAGAAGAATGAGGTGTGATGGAGAGAAAGGATCACTCTTAATAGCAAGGCATAAAAAAACACAGATATTCTATACCATGTAACTAGTTAATAAATGTTAAAGTAACATACTTCCAATTTTCTAGTTTCCTTAGTTTGCTTTTGCCAAATGCCTATTCTACATCCCCTAGAAACATTATCTCAATCATCCCTAAAAATAGAAGCTCCAGGACCCCTTGAAATATTAGAGAAAATGGGATCTTTGCTTAATAGCTCAACAGAACAAACTTGCTGAATTGACATGAACAATGAAAGCCATCAAGAATCTCTTCAATCATCTTGTTAGCATTTCTTCCCTTATAGGGAAGCTGTCTTTCATGAACACAAAGAGCAAAATGCAAAAAGGTATTCTTGGATTTTTACCTTGAATGGTTCCAGTACCAATTACATATATTCAGTTAATTGTTTCTTTTTACATTTCCCTTGGCATAAGTATGTTTAAAGGTGGCCAGAGTCTGTGTCTGCATAGTTTTTTTCCACTATTGTTTCTTGAAAGGATATAGAAAGCATACTGGTGAGGAATGTCCACAGCAGCCAATGGGGAATATCAGACTTCTTCCAAAAGTCATTAGTAGCTTTAGCACACAGTTCATAAAATATTTGTATTTATAAAAAGAATTACATCATAAAATCTCAATGCTAATACAAAATCTTTGCAAATTATAAGGTTTAGTTTACTCTTCAAGATTTTTTTATTTTTATTTTTTCATGGATAAACTATTTTATAGTTTTTTCTTTTTTTAAATTTTATTTTTTTAACTTAATTTATTTTTTTAAATTTGCATCCAAGATGTTTTTTTAAAAGTTAGTATTAAAACAAAATGATTTTATCTTCCCCACAAGCATCTGATAAAACTTAAAAAAATATATTGATAAGACACAAGGATGTAGCTATTGGCTGTTGCACCTTTTAAGCATTTTTATTTTTTAAATATTTTTATTTTTAGAACATTTATTTATTTTTGGGAGAGACAGAGGCAGAATGCGAGTGGGTTAGGGGCAGAGAGAGAGGGAGACACAGAATCCGAAGCAGGCTCCAGGCTCTGGGCTGTCAGCACAGAGCCCGACGCGAGGCTTGACCTTGCAGACCGTGAGATCTTGACCTGAGCCGAAGTCGGACAGGCAACCGACTGAGCCACCCAGGCGCCTCTCCTCTTAAGCATTTTTAAAAAAATGTTTATTAAAATTTTTAAAAATGTTTATTCATTTTTGAGAGACAGAGAGAGGCAGAGCATGAACAGGAGAGGGATAGAGGGAGAGGGAGACACAGAATTGAAAGCAGGCTCCAGGCTCTGAGCTGTCAGCACAGAGCCTGACGCGGGGCTCAAATCCACAAACCGTGAAATCATGACCTGAACTGAAGTTGGATGCTTAACCCACTGAGCTACCCAGGCGCCCCCACAAATATTTATTTTTGAGAGGGAAAGGAAGAGAGTGCACTCAAGAGCACGTGAGCAGGGGAGGGACAGAGAGTGGGACAGACAGAGAATCCCAAGCAGGCTCTGTGCTGTCAACACAAAGCCCCATACAGGGCTAGATCTCACAAATTGTGAAATCATGATCTGAGCTGAATTCAAGAGTTGGATGCTGAGCCACCTAGGTGTCCCTTAAACATTTTTATACAACAAAGAACACCGTAGGTAAGCTTGGGCTGTATTTTTCTTTTATTATACTATGGCAAACTGCTTTTTCAGGAAAAACGTCCAGTTTTTCCATGAGAATTTGAGTATAATAAGATCCTTTAGCTATCTGGTGTTAAAGACTATACTATTTGATGCTACAT
Source organism: Prionailurus viverrinus (assembly GCF_022837055.1). Classification (NCBI taxonomy): domain Eukaryota; kingdom Metazoa; phylum Chordata; class Mammalia; order Carnivora; family Felidae; genus Prionailurus; species Prionailurus viverrinus. Next base: position 49,431,289 of record NC_062567.1, on the reverse strand, counting down.
CTGGAAACAAGTATGTTCCAGCAGCAGGTAGACAGCTCCAACTGGGTAAATCAACTTCATTAATTACTGGAACAGAGGCATATTCTTTTCACAAATACATGGGGAAGAGACAATCTGCAACCTGAGTGTAGCTGAGATCTGTGTCTTCCTTTCCCTTTCTCAAGCAAATGTTTCTGATGCAATTAACTATGATGACTCTTGAAGGGAGAGGGGTAAAGGCAGAATGTCATAATTTTAAGGGCATTCAATGTTACAGTATTTATATGTAAAAGATGAAAAAATAAAATAACTGCTGCAGTATCAGTGCAAGTAAAGCTTAGATGTGTAGAAGTCAAACTCCATTTACCATAACAAGTATTCTATTCTATTATTATTATTATTATTATTTTTACTGTAGCAAGTATTCTTAAAGGAGGAGGTTAGCTACTGGAGTGCTAGAATAAAATCAGAGTGGGGTGAGGAGCAGTGGTGGTGGAAAGGGTTGGGATATGTTTAGTGTACCCACAAGGGGGCAGCACACTGACAAAGGCCTGTGAAGCATGGCCCCAAGTTCCTTGATCCATGTCTTCCTACCAATTTCTTAGTATCTCATTTTCTGTTATCATTGCCTACATGGAAAGCTGGCCGAAAGTTTTAGGAAGAAGGGAAAGGGAACATCATCTAAACTGTCTCATAACTGCTTTTTACTCAATGACAGGGGAAAGTCAGAAAAAGCAGGTGAGGAAGAAAGAAACAAATGGAAGGAAGAGCTAAAATAGGGTGGAGAATATGGACAAAAGGATGGAATCATTCTCATTTCCCATTCTTATTAATCCTCCCTTCATGACTGAACAAAAAAGTTATGTATTTATTCATTTTATAAATAGAATCTGGATGAGGTACATGAAGTATATCCAGTTAGGATTATTGTACATTCACAGGTTATCTTAAAATTCACAAAAATGACAAATAAACCTAGCCTGGTCTTATTAAATGTAGTCTGTGAATAGTCTACTAATTGCGCTGTAAAAGCACAAGCAAATGACAATAGTGTACTCCAAAATGAAACAAAAAGCAGAAGATAATTCTGCTATATAATTAGTATAGCTTTTGTTGTTTTTAAAAACACTTTAGTACAGAACTCATCCTCAAAATGTGGTTAATCAGAAGCCAAATTACACTGCTCAAGTTATGGGGACCAGAAGTCAAGATTTTTGGATTGTATAATATGCAGATCTTCAGAATTACAGGGTAAGGCATTTTTATTTTTCACTTGTTATAACCATTCTGATATCAGAAATGAATTTACCTCTGAAGCAACTCAGAAACCATACTTGGTTCTATTTTTCATGGACAGTGATAGCAACTGAGAGAATTTCAATTGATAAAAAACTTTCTTTTGACTAGCTCCCAAGAGGCAGGAGAAAGACTACATTTTGCTGCTGGCCTTAAGTTATTCTAATGATGTATTTGAGCTAGGAGAACAAGTGTTGAAAGTGAGTATTAATTAGTACATGTTCATTTGTAGGACATATTGTATAAAATGTGACCAGAGCCTTTTCTTTTGACTTTCAGATTTTAAAATCTAGCTTCCAATTTCTAGTTATGAAAAAACTGCTGATTTTTTTATATACTGGGCAAACAATAATGCCTATAAAAACAACAGACTTGGCAATCTAAAATAAGTTACTGGCAGTAACAAGATTAAAAGCTGGAAATGCTTTCTTTTTTTTTTAAACTAGAAGTGTTTGAGCTGAATGAAAAAAATTTCATTAAAATGGAAAATGATCAAGAATTCTTTTTATATAACTTAATAACTTTATTGTTGATATAAAATATAGAACAGTTCAAAAGTAAATGTTTCATTTACATTAAATGTAATTATTTGAAACCATAAAAAATTTTGATTTATTTAAAGAGGGATTTTTCTTTAGGAAACCTTAAGGATCTATATATTTAGGCATATCTGAGTTTCTGGGCAAAGTTTCCACCTTGTTTCTATATATTGTCTATTTATTGCCTAAAAATGGCCCCAATTTTTCCATCAGAAACAGTCTTATTTTGATCATGCAAATTAGCATTCAAACAATTACTGTAGTTCTTTTCATTACTACATTTTAAAATTGGACTAATATACTTTTATTTCAGGATCTAATATAAAAAAAGGCAACTACTAGAAAACCTCTGCTGATGTGTAGAGGCAATAGAGAGGATCACTTAAAAGTCGAGATTTTTAGAGGCCACCTGTAGACCACTAGCCTGGTCCTCTCCAACAACAAAGGCTCAGTGGAGCACACTTCCAGAATACCAAGGGCAACAGAAACCTCAATCGGATCTGGGTCACTTGGGGAAAGGGAAGAAACAGCTCAACCCGGGAAAGGGAGTTGAGGAGAAGTATCTTAGCAAATGGTGGTGTTTTCAATATATTCACCTGTCTTTTCCCAGGATTTCTTTTTTTACGTTTATTTATTTTGAGAGAGGGAGAGCATGCGTGCGTAAGCAGGGGAGGGAGAGACAGAGAAGGAGGGAGAGAATCCCAAGCAGGCTCTGCGCTGACGGCTCAGAGTTGAAATCAAGAGGTGGATTCTTAACCAACTGAGCCACCCAGGCGCCCCTCCTAAGATTTTTTTTTTCTTTCAGTTTCTCTATGCTCAATGTGGGGGTTGAACTCACAACCCGGAGAGTCACATGTTCCATGCACTGAGCCAGCTAGCAAGCGCTGGGATTTTCTAAAGCTCTTTGTCTCTGTAATTCTAGTTTTGATTTATTGAGGTAAGTAATAAATTACAATGAACCACTAGGTTTATTTCCAGAGATACTATATAACTTTAGATTCACATTTATATCATTGTTTTTTACACCTAATTTTTGAAATATCCCCTTATTTTTCAGAACTATTGCTAGCTTTACAGACAAAAGAGCTTTTATGAAAGTTATTTACCAATGCATCTTAGAAGCTTTCTTGGCAGTGTGGCATTTTGAGGGAAGACTTCGTGTCTTTATTAGATTACTTTCAAAGTGTGAATATACACCGTGGTTAAATTTCAACAGCAGTCTCTGGAGTGGAGACTGGAATTTGGACTCATGAAATGCTGATTTCTAAAGCTTTCCAATTGGCAAAATCATGACAAAAACATGTTGTGGGACAAAAAATAAACTCTATATTAAAAAAGTATATTTCTTTTAAAAATTATCAAACACGATTGAACAGTTTTTAAAGGGTCATCCTAATGCAAAATCCCTCTTTAAATAGAACTAATTTAAAGCAGTACCTTAGTATTTTAAGGAGGCAAATATAAATATGTAAACATTTGTCTTATGACATTTTCCACAGTAACCTCTTTCATTTGGTAAAATGCTCAAGTTTGAATTGTTCTGAAACAGGCTAAAACAAGTTATAGCTTAATTTATATAGATAAAAAATGCATCCACAGGATGAAATTCAGTGTTTAAGGACATATCAAAAGCTCCCATAAAATTAAAATTAAATATTAATAGAGAATTTCATAAAAACTAAAATATGGAAAAAGCAGTCCCTGTTGCCATTCACCCTAACCATCCGCACTCACTGCTACCACTGAGGAAATGGTAGGAACTATAGCCCACTGTAAAAATGATTCTACAGAGCTTAGTGAAGACCAAACACCAGGAGATGGCAAACAAGAGCTGAAGTTACAGAATTAAAAATGGTCACCATACTTTTCACCCATAGCGAAACTACCCTTTGAGAGCACAGCACACCCGCCCCCTCTTGATCTTCCAACAAGGCATTCACAGTTTGGTACCTAGTTCTTTAATCAGGTCAACCCCAAGCAGAGATAAACCTAATGAGTAGGAGCTTTCTTGGGATAAGAGAAGGGAAGTCTGGAGAATTCAGGCTCCCAATTTTCCAGCGACCCAGTATTGCTCCTTACACTCACAACTATCCTTTTTACTTGTTTATTTTGGTATTACTGAATTCACCGTTAGGAATTTCTTATTCTGTTACTTATAAAAGTCATGCTATTAGTTCCAAATAACCTGGAAAACTAAACTACATTTGAAAAGTTCTATTAGGTACTTTAAGCAAAAAAATTCTACAAATCCCACCTGATGATCCAAATATATGGTGTTCCTTTGAAGATGATGTGAAAGAATTTCATTCTAGTAGGCATCAATCAAGAAACAAAGGGATAGAGAAAGAGGGTGTAGAATTCATGAAAAGGTCAATTTTGAAACAAGAAAAACAGGTAGTTTACCACAACCTATTATATCATGGTACACAACTTTCACATACATGCTCCCTATAAATTGTACAGATGATATATTAAATTATTAAAAATTACACTTAGTTTTGTAAGAAATTAAATAGACATGCACAGAAGCTAAAATATTCAGCAGGAAAATCCTTGAAATGGCTTTAGCAGATTCAATGTTAGAAGTTCTACACGTTAATACTTTTCTGTGACACAGTACGACTTCTTTGGATGTTTCTCATATAACCAGAGGCTATTAAACCCTTTGAGAAATGTTTGCATGTGTTCATTCTTTTAGTCAAGAACGAAAAATATCTTAATCTCTGACATTTATAAGGCAGTATTATTACAGTTACAACCAATTTTCAACTCTTTACTTTCCAGGAAATTATAGGACTTTTCAGTCATCTGTTTCATCAGCTGTGGAAGCTACGGTACAAGGGGAATGAAGTCTGTATGCATTTCCTTCCTCACGACCAAAAGTTGGTGGGTGAGTGGGCTGGAAGGCCAAGAAGAAATCCATCCTACCCGTATTTCCCTTTAATAACATATAAATAAGTGAATTCTCAAAGGGTCAATAGGAGATCATAATGTCACTGCAATGATTGTATGGGCTCATGCTCAACACTAATGACACTGATCAAACTGATTAACGAATGGCTCAAGGTAAGTGGTAATGGCAGATGACACATACAAAACTCTTCATAGCTGACCTTTGGGCTGTGGGCCTCAAGTTTCAGCTGCATGAGCTGTGCTAATGTATGCTCCCGGACACTACTCAGTTCGGCCTGCTGCCGTCTCAGCTTTATTAGCAGCAGCGTAAGCTCCTCTGGCTGAAGGAGTACAATTTAAGAATCCAAACAGTGGAAAACAGATTAATTGTTGTCTTAAGTGACAGATATTAAACCAAGATTTCTTGGCAAGTTTCCTCTTACGGTTGACATCAAACATAGTGCCTAGGCACTATGATGATAGGTCCTACATAAATGCATAGATATCTAGAGAAATAGAAGGAACAGTGTTACTTTAAAAGATACAGCAAAACAACAGTATATTAAGGCACTTTCTCAGAATTCATGAGAATACTAAATGTTAAGTATTAAAAAGCACAATGCCAAAAAACAACTGTAAAGGTTTGTACATAAGAGTTATTAAAAAATTATCATTAGAAGATATTTTTAAGTGATGCCTAAGACTTTTACAGCAATAGAACAATACCTGCATGTCCAACATTCTATTTTAAAGACAGAAGGTAAATAAAAAGCATTCAAATTCATGTAAAACTTGGATGATATCTTCATATTAAACTCAGTACCTGGGGTCTATTAATTGCTTCCCAGTTATATTTCTAAATGTCACTGCTAATGCATTCACAGGATATTTTAAATAACCAAAGATCAGTTTTTATTTTTTAAGGGGGGGGGGGGAAGGACACCATTTAATACCAACAGAAAGGTTCCATGAGTACATAAACTCTCCTCCCACACTCTGGTTCCTGATTGGTTACTATGAACAGTAAGACGAATAAATTTTCAAAGGTAGATAAAATTCCTTAACAGGCCAATCTGATACATTTTTCTTTGTTAGAAATGCAATAAAGTATGGTCATTGGCAGTCTTATAGGCCGTAAAACATTATTTGATGTTTCTGTGAGCTTTGTTATGATTAAAAACTGCAGATGGGCAAGAGAGAGACTCATCACTTCAGGGCTACAGCGTGGTCTTAAAACTTCCAGGCCAAAAAATGGTCCTGAGATTGATTTATATTGCCTATAACACAGTATTACACCAGCTCTCTTCTGTTCTGTTCATTTGCCATGTCTTTATATTCTATACAATTTTTTTAAGGGACAGAAATAATTTTTAACTGTTATTTGAAATTTTATATGAAATTTTATTGCCTTTAGGTGAGAAAAATGTCAGAAGTAAGTAAGAGTTACTACAGGATTCTCCAGATAAAGCTATCTATGTAGATGAGACAATGCTCTTTTATATTAAAGAGTAAAAGAATGTGTATGTGTGTGACTTAAGGAAGAAATTTCACGACAGGAGAAGAATAACTGCGTTTGTTCTGATGCCAACCACATCTGGTGACCTCGTGACTATGGGAGAGCCCGGGTCTTATGACCACCATATCAAGCTCTTGAGGTCTTGCCAAGGAGAAGGTAGGGTCGTGTAAGGGATTCAGACAGTCTAAGACCCAGAGTGGTATTTGAAAAAAATATCAAAAGAAGGAATTTTGAAACTCTAGTTTATTATTTACTGAGTTAAAAAGATTAAGACATTTTCAAAAGGATGAAAGATTCCAGTAAGTTTGCTACATATTTGAATTTTGAGGCAAAATAAAAACGGGCACATTTTTTGACCCACAAAGGTGATAAGTACATTTTATCCTAACTATCCACTAGAGGGAGCAAGGCAGAAGATAAAAATCCATAAGACGATACTTAGCATTATCTTAACGATAAATGTTTCTTGGCAGATCACCAATCTAATATTTAAAAATTACAACATTTAAAAGTTTTCAGTTTTACTCAAGCAATATTTATAACCTTTAATAAATAAGCTGGAAACAGTTTAAAGCCAGGACACCTGTCTTATATCTTAGCATGTAAAAGACTCAGAGATGAAATAAAACAACATCTGCAAAACACATAAGATGAATTTGTTTTGATTCCTGCAGGAAGAGAATTTTAAATGAACACATCTTCACAGGAACTGAGACTACCTACTCAAATCACATCTTCACAGGAACTGAGACTACCTATTGATATTAATGCACAGATAAAACAATGCCATTAAAATAAAATGAAGTAATGGAAGTCATCTTTTCTATTTAATGTGAAGAATAACAGTGTCCTGGTAATAAAACTCCTTCCCAATTTGAACATAATACTGACAATGAAATGGTAATGGTAAGTACTTGCTTGCACCTAGTATTTTTATAGTCTCTCTCTGCATAAATATGTAAATCAGTTTTTTCCTCTCTAAAGTAGTTAATCTACGCAAAAATTTATGGGAGGAACTTTTTTTAATTTTTAAATTTTATTTATCTGAGAGAGAGAATGAATGTGGGGGAGGGGTAGAGAGAGAGGGAGAGAGAGAATCCCAAGCAGGCTCCATGCTGCCAGCAAAGAGCCTGATGTGGGGCTCGATCCCACTAACTGTGAGATCAGGACCTGAGCTGAAATCAAGATTCGGATGCTTAACCGACTAAGCCACCCAAGTGTCCCCTAGGAGAGACTTCTTTTTTTTTTTTTTTTTCAACGTTTATTTATTTTTCGGACAGAGACAGACAGAGCACGAACGGGGGAGGGGCAGAGAGAGAGGGAGACACAGAATCGGGAACAGGCTCCAGGCTCTGAGCCATCAGCCCAGAGCCTGACGCGGGGCTAGAACTCCCGGACCACGAGATCGTGACCTGGCTGAAGTCCGACGCTTAACCGACTGTGCCACCCAGGCGCCCCAGGAGAGACTTAATAGGCCCATAGTGTAACTACACATGGTTGCTTGCTAGATTTGTTCCACTAATCAACAACTCCAACTTCTGTTTTAAGAATGAGGGAATCGGGGCACATGGGTGGCTCAGTCAATTGAGCATCTGACTCTTAATTTCGGCTTGGATCATAACCTCACGGTTCGTGGGTTCGAGACCCCATGTTGGGCTCTGCCCTGAGAGTGCAGGGCCTGCTTGGGATTCTCTCTCTCAGTCCCTTCCCACTTGTGTGCTCCCTTTCTCTCTCAAAATAAACAAACTTAAAAAAAAAAAAAAAAAAGAAGGAGGTAATCAACATCCAATGAAGTAAAGAAACCCACCCAGGTTATACAATAAGCCCTGAAAATATAATCTCATATTTAGGCAATATGACATTTTGGGAGATTTCTCTAGTCAGATAGAGAAGTGGCTGCACGATCCCAAACTCTTCTGATGAGCTCTCTTTCACAAAAGTAGCAACGGTTTTTCTTTGGGAGGAACCTCTCTGAAAATTCAAACTTAAATGCTCTGTAAGATATGTGCTATCATGTGTAGCACATAAATAAAACATGATATGATAAATAAAAATACTGAACTCACCGTTTTGCCTTGGAGGCTCTGGGGACTAACAGACTGTAAAGTCAGGCCAGCTGGCATTGACCTTCTGTCAGGCACATAGACATGCTAGGAAAATGAAGGTACAATATAAATTCTGTGGTCAATGTCAATGATGAGAAATCTTAAATTTACATTATAAAGTATCATTTAACATTTGTTATTAGTGCTAATGAAAGTAGATATTAAAAGTTAGTTGCAAATATTATCTGAAACTGTATCAATGACCTTTTCACATTAACACCTATTACTTTACAGGCATACCTAGGAGATACTGTGAGTTCAGTTCCTGACTACTACAATTAAGTGAATTATGCAATCAAGCGAGTCAAATGAATTTTTTGGGTTCCCATTGCATGTACAAGTTATGTTTGCACTATGCTGCTATTAAATGTGCAAAGGCATTATGTCTAAAATATATATATATATATATATATATATACCTTAATTAAAAGATACTTTACTGCAAGAAATGCTAACCATCATCTGAGCTTTCAGTGAATTGTAATCACTGATAACAGATCCCCATAACAAATATAACAGTAAAAGAATGGTTTGAAATAATGTGAGAATTACCAAAACACGACAGAGACAGAAGTGAGCAAATGCTGTGGGAAAAATGGTGCTGACAGACTTGCATGACACAGAATGGGAGCAAACTTTAAATCTGTAGAAAATGCGGTACCTACAAAGTGCACTAAAGTGAAGCACACAAGAATGAGGTATGCCTGGTGTTTACACTTTAAATGAATTTTTTACCCATCTCTGATTTTGTAATAGCAAACACTGGTCATGTGGAAAGTGCTGGTTTGGTGAATTCTGCAGATGTTGACACATATCAGTATACAATACCAGTAACACACATTTGTTAATACTGCTGATCTTTAAGCACCAGAAAGCTGTCAAGCTCACAGTGGCAGATACAACATTTCCAAAATTCTAATTTTTGCTTGAAAGCTCAAATTTGTCATCAGTGACAAATACTGTTGGTTGTTTTCCTGGAAGTGACAGGATAGCATTTCACTCTGAGAAGTGTCTGTCAAATACTGAGTGTGAACAACCGTAGAGTGTCTGTCATTCATCCTTTCAAGTAAAAATGGTGTTTCAGGAAAAAAGGAGCTAGTTCAGCTTGCAACTCAATCACACGTATCTTTTTCTGAGTCAACCTTGATGTTAGTAGTTTGGTACGCAAGAGAAATGCTTTATGCACCATTTCCCATTTCATCACACACACTATGAAAATGATGTATAATGAAAGGTCAAGATTGCATAAAATTATCTTTTATTGCTTCATCAAAGGGATTTTTAAGTGAATTTAAAAATTCACAGTTGGGAGCTGCCCCCCTGATTTACGCTAATGTGCCAGTACCCATCGTTGCTTTTGCACTCAGAAAATGGTAACGCAATGAATGATGTCTTATTATTGCCATTATAAAAATAGTTTTGAGCTTACAGACTAGACTCCTTGCAAGGGTCATGGGAACCCCACAGGGGTCCACGGACATATTTTGGGAACCAATGATCACATCAAGGAAAATGACAGGAGAGTTTGAAAGAAAATTTTGGCAATGTTTAAGAAGTTTTTTGGGAAGAGGAGTAGACCAGTAGTTGATTAGGAACTAGACAGAGAGCATACATTCATTTTATATTTGTTTTTGAAACAGATGATATATTTAGGTCAAAAATAATAAAAAATGCTAATTCCCAGGAGAACATGTTTCAACCACACACTATTGAATCAGATTTCTCTTAAATATTGTTACCATTTTTTTTTTTTTTAAATCAAAGATGATTTAGTTTTGGATGTACAAAGTGACAAAACACTGAACTCCGTTATGATGGAGTTCAACGTGAGCCTTTTTTGGTGAGGCAAACTAAAGCTTCCTCCAAGAGGAAAAATTCCTGACTGACTTATTCATTTCTAACTAATGCTTATTTATGGAAAATATACACCTTATTTATATCAAACATATACTTTATGCAATGTTATAACTGAAGGATTCAGTCTGTCAGAGGGATAAGAAAAGGTACATTTTAAAATGGTGTAAAGTAAGAAATTCTTTAGAATTAAAAAGAAAATGACAGAAAAATTCCTTTTCATTTTAGGATAGACATTAAACAACTGGCTGCATACAGGCTGAATGATCAAAACATGTGCTTTAGTATTATAAAAAGCTAACCAACACAAAAGCTAATTATTTGAATTAACTCCAAATAGTCTACTAAGCAATGCTTAAACCAACTTCATGTACAAATTAAAACATGATCTCTATGTGTATCTTAATTTTTAAAAAGTATATATGCCACCTTGCATTGTTATCCTAGTATTAACTTGGGTACATAAGGAGATGATTTCAATAAGCCACATATGCAGCTGGTTAGAAGAGATTAGCACTTTTCTTAAAAAAAAAAAAAAAAAAAGTTTATTTATTTTAAGAGAAACCAAGAGTAAGAGTGAGAGAGTGGATGGGGGGAGGGGCAGAAAAAGAGAGAGAGAATCCCAAGCATGCTCTGCGCTAACAGTGGGGCTCAATCTCATGGTCTCATGAACTATAAGATCCTGACCTAAGCCTATACCAAGAGTCGAATGCCTAACCAACTGAGCTACACAGGCGCCCTGAGGTCAGCACTTTTATCTTAGCAAAGTGCAGGATGAACCTGATGCAAGAATACAGGTATGCTGCTGGAAGAGGACAGGAACAGAATTTTCAAGTGTGTGAAGAGCCAATAAAAATGCAAGTGGTCTTAACCTACATGGAAAGCTGATGACATAGGCTATGGAGCATAGAAGAATGCATAACACATCTGCTCAAAATAAATATTTTTGTGCTCTCGAAAGATGATGTGTTGCAAGCTTAGGTTTTTATATGTGAGATTCTGATACTAGAGACTATTCTTTTTTAATTTTAATTTTTTAAAAAAGACATTTATGATTTTTTAAAAAGTTTATTTATTTATTTTTTTGAGAGAGAGAGAGAGAGAGAGAGAGAGAGAATGCATGCCAGGGGGAGGGGCAGAGAGAGAGAATCCCAAGCAGGCTCTGCACTGTCAGCACAGAGACCAATGGCGGGGCTCAAACTCACAAACTGTGAGATCATGACCTGAACTGAAACCAAGAATCGGACGCTTCAACAACTAACTGATCCACCCAGGCGTCCCATATTCTTCCTTAATTTTTAAAACAAAGGAGCTGTCTTGACTACCTATTTTTTTGTCTCTCACATTAGGAAAAAAGAATAGGTGGACAGAAATAAAACACAACATCCATAAAGTAGTAGTTAACACAAGATTAGCAGATATGTTACCTTAGGGTGATGGGCCCTGTGCCTGCGGTCTATCGTCACATCTCCTCTCTGAATTGGCGAAGACACTTCTGATCTGTATGTTCGTTGAGGGGAGTATCCCTGATAAGCAGCTATTGACCCATGGGAAGGTGATGTGGGAATAGAGTGCATTGTCTGATCAGAAATATTAACCATGGTTTTAGGACTGGTCAAAGTACCGTGACGAGGGAGGGTGCTCTGCTTATTATAAAACTGACGCTGCTGCCATTCGTAAAGCTGCCACATCGTGTCATCTCTCATTGATCTCCGTTTCTCTTCTGCTCCAGGCCCTACTGATTTGTCACGAGTGGAAGGGGTTACACTGCAGATGCTTTCAGGCCGGGTCTTGCTGTTTCTGGGGAGTGTTCTGTAACCTTCTGGATAGCGGGCCATAACCTGGGCTCTGTGGCTTGGCATATTTCTTGGTAATGTTTGGTATGAAATGACTCTAAAATTAAAAAAAAAAAAAAATTGAAATATAAAAACGAAGAAAAGAGTTGTTTTCCAGATTCTAAATTAGAGTAAAATTTTTTTTCCTGCCGGTAAGTAAAGTATATCTTGGGACTTACTTTTAAAAAGTTGATCAAAATATTACACAGGGTATAAAATATTAACGAACATATTTCGACCTTTTTATGAAATTCAATTTGATGACTTTACTACATTAAGTAAAAAGTATCTTTGTTATTTACATAAAAGACTGTTAACTCCACACAACGTGCAGTTTGGTTAAAAAAAGGAAAAATACTTATTTGTAAGAATATCCAAGATCTAATCTTAAGTTTGTCTCTGTAGCTTGTTTTTATATAAACAAACTCCTAGGCTCTTTTCATAAGGTAAGCAGGAATGGAATACTAAGGGTTTGAGTTGTCCTATAGAGCAAGAACACAGGAAATGAATCCCTGCAGGTATATGTGACTCCTCTATTACAATGTTTCTTTCAGAAAGCAGGACTATTTCTGGGAAGAAGCACATCAGTACATTTGTGGTTTGAAGAGAAAACTCTCCTTGATATCTTTTCTTAATTTGAAAAATAAAAGTGACTGGAAGCTAAAGCTCGAAATTTAACTATTTAAAGACAAAACACTTAAACGTGGTAATATTCAGATATACAACTGCAAATCTCAGGAGTTTTACATGTTTCTAGCATGGAAATGAATATTCCACCTTGGTATAAACGTTTGTGGCAGGCTTTTTAAAGCAATCTAAAAATTCTCATGTATATTAAGCATCTAAAATAAAGTTCTTTTAAAATGCTATATTTTTGGGCATGGATACATAAGGCATATTACTAAGCACAGATTTCCTAATGTTTCCTAAAAAGAGAGAATAAAGTAGAATTTTAGTTTACAATTTTTAAAAAAGACTCTGTGATAAAAACAGTTTTAACTATCCTTTGCTAACCTCATGCTAGGTCAGATACATTATATAAAAAAGTTTCTTAAAAAGTTAGGATTTGTGTTCCCCCATTATCTTCAGAGGTAGGAATAAAGTGCAATTAAAATTCAAATTCTAAATGCAAACACAATCTTTTTAATAACAATAACCACAATAAAATCAAGATTTAAAAGATCAATATTACAAGTATTCATCTTGCTAGCATCTACACGTGGCATAAATCTATATTCTAATATAAAATGTAATTCAATCAACTAAATGTGGGGGAGTTGGGACCCCATACACCCAGGTTTTCCAACCTCTTCTTTCAACATTAACACATTTCTTCTGTGCACTGTATTTTCAACATAGAGTGTAGTTTGCAATTGTGCATGCATGATTGCATACTATTTTGCTGCCTCCTACTGGGTGTTAAAATGTCAAAAAAGGTGGTGATTACATAGGCCAGAAAGGGTAGAAGACTTAATGCGTAAATTACCTGACCACACTCTTTCACCATCTGGGAATCCTTGGCTGATAAACTGGATGTCAGAGCTGTTTGACCCAAGACTGTTGTCAGTGACAATGTGTAAACACTAATGTACCGTAGTAAAAAAAGATTTCATTGTGATGATTAGGTGTAATGAATTGGGTGCGTTTGAGCTAAGAGGAATGGTGATAATAAAAATCCCTGCATAATTTGTGCCTACTAGGGCAGTAAAATTATGTTACCTTTACAAAAACACCAGAGGAAGTCTCAAGTTAAATACACTTTTTTGTGGCTTAAAGCACCCACAGAGGGGATAATGCTGTGAAAAATATGACAAAATAATAAAGTGGCTGATCAAGAGTCAGGAGGGCCAAGATTCTTGCTCTCCTACTTACGTATAAGGAGACCTTGGATGAATTACATCTTCTGGGACTCAGAGAATGTTAGAGAGCATGGTGTTTTTGTTTTGTTTTGGTGGGGGTGGTGTGTGGAAAAGACCAAGAGCGCATACTTCTCTTAATGTTTTCTCCTTTCTAAAGTGATCTCTATACCCAGTGTGAGGCTTGTACTCATGACCCTGAGATCAAGAATCACAGGCTCTTCCAGCTGAGCCAGCCAGGTGTCCCTCATGCTCCTTTTAATATGTGGGTTAAAGGAAGAGTTAGTGAGCCCACTAGGAGTGGCATGTGAGCTCTTCCTTAAGCAGCACTCTTTTCATTATGCCAATGATTCCTAGACTTTTGTATTTAATGAAGAAGCAAAACAATCCTTCTATGTAAAAAAATTTCCCCCAAACCACGAAAATTATTTTAAAAACTTTACTCTTTAATTAAAAATAAAAATACACCTGGAAGGGCATAATCTTAATATGCTACTAGAGTCCTTCATATGCTACCCAAATCTAGCAAACTGAAACTTTGGGAGATTTGGTTTTCTCATCTATGAGATGATGTGATCATAAAGCCATCTTACAGTTCTAAACTCCATGTCTTATATATTCGAAATATTTCCATTTCCTTTAACCATTCCCCCTAAACTAAATTTCCTTCATCACGCTGGTTGTTCTTCAGCTTTTCAATGTCTTTACTTACAACAGGCTTGCTTAAAGTTGAACATGCCCCTCACACCCCAACAGGAACTGCTGCAGTGAGGCTAACCACTGGAGGTCTTTGGGGCTGGAGTGAAGAAAAAAGGTACCCAGTACTCTGATACAACCAGTATAAAGGTTCTTCTATTCTTTGCTGCTTTCTTGCCACAAATATTTCCTATTTTTCCCCCCCTGCTTGGTCTCCCTTCCTATCCCTACCTTCTCTCTGTTAACAACCAAGCTAGAAACTGGAAGAAGTTCAGAGTTGGCAACCCCATAGCTATCTGCTAGGAAGCAAGTCAGTCACAGAAATAGACACTATCCTAGAACTTCTGTCCTAGTACTAAAGCAACTTACCCCAATATACCTTGATTTGGTCATTTGCAAATTCAAGAACTATTATAGAGACTTTAATATGCAAAAAGCTCTGTACTAAGCAGTGAACTATACCATAGAAGCACATACCGAAAATATAAATGTTAACTTTGTATCTAGTTTGGAAATGTGGGAAAAAACTATTTCTAACCATGTAACGAATGGACATATATTTTTAATTTAAAACACAATAAAAACTGCCCATAAACTAATGTTTGAGTTCCAGCTCAGAAAGTCTATTACACCAAAACCCTCCATCAGTGCTCTGAAGCATTCACAATACGTGAGCTGGACGCTCCTGTAGACATGTATATTCAACTGGAGCCATTAACCTATCCTATGATCATTAACAGTATGCTATTTCCCTACTGAGCTTGGCTAATTAATGACTACAAAGTTTAAAAGGCTCTTCTGCCATCTTTGGAACCACTTTTGAAGAATTTTAATACAAAGTTAGGTTATTTTCAAGTACATTTATTTTTATCACATATACTTTCTAGCATTTTGAGACCTGTTTTTCAAAACGGGTTTCCTTCAGTGGTTTTCCCCAAAGAAATTCAAATTAAGCAAAGTGTGATTTACTTTTAAGTGAAAGCTTAAGAAATGAACACTGTAAGCTCCTTCATCAGGTTTGGTGCTCCATTCACTAGCAGCTGCCTGTCAAACACCATGAAAACCCTGTCCCTGTGATTCTGCCATGCAGAACAATGGATTAAGGCACCATGCATCTTAACAGTGCCTGCCACTCACAAAGAAACTTTAAAGCTCTGTTCACAGATGCAGGGATCTACTATTTGACTAAATATTAAACCCCTTTTCTTTCTATCAGAACTTTAATAATAATAGCAAGGCTTCCACAAAGTTTTACAAAATGAATTATACTATGAATAACCCTTATGCTTCTTTCCACCAATAAAAATTATTGTATTATAAAACATCCTATTTTTTTAAAATATGAAGTTCATATAATAATGTAGGTGGTATATCTCACTCAATGACCCAAAGTAGACTCCAGCCAGTGACTCCAAAGTTGGAGAGGCAAAGCAGAGAAAATCTTAGCTCAAAATACCTTCAGAAGCTGTAAATCTGCTTTCAAAAGAAAAAAGTCACACAGAAAGCCTTTATGTGTGTTAATTATACCTATCCACAGACCTAAAAGTTCTTGGAAAATATTATTTATGCTCAACAATTAAGAAAACCCTAACTTCCAGATGTTTGTCAAACCACTTTATACAGTTTCAACTGTACGAAAGTATAGAATCATTGAGGAGAAGTGATTTCATTAAGAAGTGAGGTTTAATTTTCTGGGTAGAGATTCAGAAAATTTTCTGGCTGGCATTTTTATTATTGTTTCCTTGAAAATGGTTACCTTAAGTACTACCAAACATCCGTTCATTTATCCCCCCCAGAATTAACTCTGGTTTTCCTTCTGTCTAATCAAACTTTATTTTTGAAATAGCAAATATTTCTCACAACCTTTCCTTGGGAAAATCAGAAAAGTGAGCACTGAGGGTGGAGAAAAAGAAAATGGAAGTGAACAACAGACTGCAAGAGTGTTTTGCAGTGCTGGTTGAGATAACAAAAGATGAGGCCAAGTGTACCCAGGCCTTTGAGCTGCTCCTGAAAGGAGAGAGACTTTGGCTGACAGCTGCAGACATCAGCCATGACAACTGAGCAAACTGGAAGAACTGTTAAGTTAATCTTCACTTAACCAAAACATCATTAATGTCTTTGGTTTTTGGTTTTCTACTACTGAGAGGTAAGAGTCACAATAACTCTTCAGGTAATTTTTCTGCCCACAAGCACATTAAAGTCTTTTTTAGGTTTTGCATCACCAAATTCTGGCCTAATGACAACACTGTTTCCCATTGTAGGGGCCCGCTTTTCTTCCATCTCCTCTGGCCTTTATTTTTCATCTCCTTTGCGGGTCCCTCAATTCTTTTTCCCTTAAATGTAAATTTTCTTTCAGGTTTTCCTGTAGAATCTTTATTTTATCTAGCTTCCAGCTGAATGAATTTATCTATTTTCATCCTTATCTTTAAGCGCTTTTGATACGATGATGATGCCCCAAAACTTACTCAAGTCCAGATTTCTCTTTGGAGCTACAGACTACATACAGGCCGCTTCAAATTGAACCTGTCCAATTATTCATTACTTTCTCTCTTCCCAAATCTTTTCCATGCAGTCAAAGGCACCAGACAATCCCTGATGACCAGAGTCCTAAAAGCAGGTGTCATGCTTGATTTTCCCCTATCAGACTGAGACTAGTTTGCAATCAAGCACATCCAAGCACTCAACTAGTCTTGTCAATCCCAACTTAAATACATCCCCTCTCTCCTCATTTCACTTACTCCAATAGTGTTTGAACTTTCTCTAATTCATTCTCCAGATTCTTTGGTGGGAGTGATCTTTCTGAAACACCAAATCTGAAAACATCTCTTCTGGCTTATCTCTCCAGCCTTGGTTCTCATGCATCATCACAGAGGTTGTACCTAAGCCTGGATTCCAGCTCTGTCAACTCTGCAGTTTTGCATATCTAAGCCAATTATCAGCCTGCCACCCTTTACAAATCAGCTCGTATTTCATTTCCTGCAGAACAGTTTTCCTGGACCCCTAGGTTGGGTTGGGTGTCCCTGAAACCTGTTTTTGTAAGCACCCTGTTCTTGCCTTCATTTTGTAACAGTGTATTGCACTTGTTTATCTAACTTTCTTCTCTACCAGGGAAGGACCTCTGTGAGAAATCTGGATAGCATAATGAGAAACAGAGAAAAAACAGTTACGTCTGATTACCATGAAGAAAAGATTGAAATGAAGCTATAATGTCTAAAACACAATTTAAACTAATACTTTTCAACAAGTGTCTCAGAAACCAATCTTCACCAACATAGTATGAAAGAAACGTGGGTTCAGGACATGTTATGACAAGATACTTACCCCCTGGTTTCTTCTTCATGACCCCTCCCCTTCTGGATTTTAATCCACTGTTCCAACTGTTGCATTGAGTTTGTCCTCTGTATGACTCGATCAGCTTCTGTGTGTAAGGGCCCGGTATTTGGGTGGTTTCCACCTCTAAGATCTGCCAGGCTGACATTGACAGTTTTGTTCTCTGAACTGTTCATGTTGACTGGTCTATAGTGTCCAGTCTGAGCTGGACATGTTGACCCGCTCTCATATTCAGATGGCAGAGAATTCAACTTCACACTGTTAATTTTTGTTAAAGGTCTATCTTGACCATCCTTCTGAAATCCGTATTTTTCAGCTTCCAATGCCTTTTTTTCTTCATTTTTGCTTATTTCTTTGTTTTTCTGGTTATTTTGGACCTCTGGTTTAATTAGCACTCTATGGTTGGGAAAGTTATTGATTTCCTTAGTTGGGGCATTTTCAGATGTAATCTTGTCCACTCTGAAATCAGAGAAGAAAATCATAGTAAATCAGATGAAATAATGTGCGTGTTATTTCTTGGATTCAATCTAGGAAAAATGTAAAATTACCTTTGACTTTATGGCAAAACCTGAAAGGGTCACAGAAAACAAGTCTGTACAAACCCCCAACGTTATGATATGAAAATTCAAGCACAACACCAAAATGCATAAATACAAAAGTGGGAGGGGAAGAAAACATAAAATGTATGGTGTATAAACCACTGGAGGATAAGAAGTGATGAGTGTCCCCATAAGAAATCTGGAAATAAAGCAAATTAAGATTGCCCTTTGACAGTAAAACCTCAAAATCCACACGTAAAGGACCACAGCAGCTAATCATTTGAAATACATAATGTGGCTTCCAGCCAGGAGGGTTAACTCATCTTGAGACAAACATGAATCTGGTTTGTGGAAATGGCTGCACCAAGAAATTACAGTCTGATGCTGTCCAAGATCTGAACCATATGAGTTACTAACTCTATGTTTGTATTCAAGAGGACCTGACTTTTGGTGAAGAACTCTTACAGCCAGACTGCTATAAGCTCTATCTCTTACTAGCTATGTTTTTGGACAAGGTGTAGAAATTTACCGTGGGGATAACTGTAGCACCAGGACTATAGGATTGTTGAGGACCAGATTAATATTTCAGTGGCTGCCACAGACTTTATTACTATTATCATTCTGTCTTATCAAGCAATTCTGGATTAGAATCTGGCATCCCATATCCATCTCCCCACCGGAAGAATGTGCTGCTTAACAGTACATTGCTGGGCCACCAGACAGTTTTATTGCTCACCATTCCAGTTGTTATATCTAGGACTTTCTGAAGAGAGTCAGCTTCTCTGAAACCAATCACCTCCAGACTCTGACAAGACCAAGCTGAGTGTCTGAACCTGCATGAAATTGCCAAGATCATGCCAAGCTGGGAGGCCTTTCAGGAACTGGCCAACCTTCTACATTTCCGTATATAATAATGTTCCTATCAGATCCCAAGTGTGATATTGCTGCCAGTTTTGGTGATGAGTAGGAAATACATAACCCATACATACTTAGCTATAGACAGAATTTAGAATACAATTAGTGAATGTAAAAAAAAAAAAAAAAATGAAAAGAAATGTGACTGACTACTTTTCTTAGAGTAAATTTATAAGCTATCCACATATTTAGGTTGGATATAACCCATAGCTTCTAGATTGGAAGCAATATTAGACACTGGGGAAGTTTATTAAGATACGCTATGGAGCTTCTTTATCTTAAAAGATAAAAGTGTGAGAAGATTTACACTAAAAGCACACTGACCTTTACTAAATTCTAGGAGTGAGGGGGTGGGTTTAATATTGAATATCAAATATCTGAAAAAAGTTTTTAGACTTAGTTGCCTATTATTTTAAAGTAGAATAGCATTGCCTTTTTTATCTTCATTTTTCCAAAGACTTATCATTTAAGACATGTAACAAAAAGACATATATACTGACTTTTCGAATGGAACAAATGAATTTAGAAGAAATTAACTACCTAGTTAAAAGCTGGATGTTTTATCTCTTATGATAGGTTCCAATAAATATTTGTAAGTATTTTGGCCATACAGGAAAGAGAGCCCATTACCTTAAAACCAAGCACACAAAATCTCCCTCTACTTATGAAATATTATAATAATTAGGTTCCTTCAGTTTGAAATATTAAGTAAGGCTAACAAGGCGGGCTAAAAATGCCAACAGCTAGCAGTAGAATAAAAAGCATAATTTCTACAGGATAATGGTGACCGACATCAGGCTGGGCACAAAGGTGGTTTCCAAGAATTTCTGGCTAGGGCTTCCTATGTGGGGTTAGGCATCAGACTTCAGCTCAGGTTGTGATCTTGTGGTCTGTGGATTTGAGCCCTGCTTCGGGCTCTCTGCTATCAGCACAGAGCCCACTTGGGATTCTCTGCCCCCCCCCCCCCCCCCCCCCCCCGCCCCTGGCTCATGCTCTCTCTCAAACAAACATTAAAAAAAAAAAAATTCTGGCTGAGTAAATTATATCAATACAACCTGCTAAACATTGTTACAGGCACATAATCAACTAATAAGTTGTTAGAAGTCCAACCAAAATATTGACTATTATTTTTATCACCCTAAATTATGAGTAATTATCAGTTTTTAGAGTGGAAAATACAAGAAAAGAAAATGGAAGTTGAAATTCTGAGATAAGGACAACATATATTATGAGACTATCTGGAAATCAAATGTGTAAACTATGATGCTGATTTCTTTATTCTAAATAACTCCTTAAAAATTTTACTCTGATGTTAAAATTGTCTTAATACTTTTAATTAATTCTTTTCACCTACACAATTCCTCTACCTATTAGTGCTAATCACCTCAATTTTATGGCCATTTGGGTAATTTTTTTTTAAGTGAATGCTATACCATACATGGGGCTCGAACTCATGGCCCTGGGATCAAGAGTCCCATGCTTCACCGACTGAGCTGGCCAGGCAATCCCCATCAGGTAATTTTTACACATGAGATTCCAAAAGCAATTTTCCTTTTATTAGCTTGTCACATAGAATACGCAGATGGTTGAGGTTTTTTTGGTTTTTTTTTAAATAGGTGTCCTAGAATTTAATCCTGGGCCTTCCTTTTTCTCTTCTTACTTTTCCTAGCTGTAATTACTAGTGATTGGTTAAGTTGATTTGGACTTGATATTAAAAAAAAAACAAACCACAAATATATACATCAATTTCAGTTTTTTAACCAACAAATCAAAAGACTTTACTAATGTGTACACTAACCCTCCCCCCCCACCAAAACGAAAAGGTTTATATTATAACAGTACCCTAAATCCCTGAGAAGAGAGAAAAAGAGAATAAACTTGCAAGGAAGCATCTTTCTTGTATGAGACATATGCTCAACTGTAACTGACTGGAAAAAAACTTAATGGTGTCACAGATCTTTCTTCAAATTACAGGAATACATTTTTTTTTAAAGCATATTATTCAGCTGCTATTTAAGTAGTTTTATAAACAGATTTCCTCTCACTAGTTCTTCATATAGTTGATTATTAAAATGATTCAGATGTTCAAAAAGAAAAAATCACAGGTCAATTTTAATAGTACATATTTGTACTCTCAAGGAATCTGAATATTGAAGTTTCAAAAGAAAGAAGGTAGAATTTATAAAAAAGTAGACATATTTAAAAATAATCTAAATGCTTGCTGAGTTATTTTCTGGAGACATTCATCATAAAACCATCAGAATTAACCAGGAAATGCTGAAGAAATGAAACTCATCAAAATTTTTTATTTCTATTTATTAAACTTCAAAAACATACAACATAGCATAAAAACACAATAAAATTAACTTCATGAATATAAATTGTTTTCTAAGATTTAGGCTTTGAAACAGTCTCGTGTAGTTTTAAGATAACAATTAAAAACGTACTTACCGGAAATTAAAGGTAATTCTGTAAGAAGAAAGAATATTCAGTTTGAATGTTAGGATTCTGGATTCACCTCAGTACACTGATAGGTGAAAATGAATAAAGAGGAAATGGGGAACAAAAACACAGGTGGTATCTCAAATTAACTAAAGGTATATTAATTTAATACAGAACATGAATTAATCCTTGCTTTCTGAGGAAGAAATGATTTCGTATCATGAGTAATAAAATGATATGCACTATAATAACAATATACTTGCAGGGCATGGAATAAAATGTAAGTGGAAATCACAGTTATTTTCCCTACAAGCTTTTACCTTTTCACAGGTTCTGTCTGTACTAGGGCAGCATCTAACATGGCTTTCATCCACAACTCCATTTCCTTTCCTGTATCAGTGCAGAAATAATAGGTCCGCATGTTTGGATGGGCTGCCTGATTGAAAACGATAGGATCATTTTAAATAGATACATGGGATCTGTAAAAGAAAAAGAAAGAAAGTTAAGTAGTTCCTACAGAGATCATTACTGTCAACTTTCAAAGCAAGCAAGACTTGTCTCACACACAGAGTTACAGAAATGACTGACTTAAGAAAAATATAATTCAATCTTAAAAAAAATGTAACTATTAAAATTTCCTCCCAACACTGCCATTTTCCTTTGAAAATTAAAACAAGGGAAACGGTGTATGGGAAGGAAAGGAGGTAAGAAATGAAGCACCTTGTCGTGCCCCTTTGCTGTCCTTGTCCATGGCCAATTCCCTAGCAATTCCCATTTACTACAATTCATACCTCTTATTCAAGAAGGTTCCATAAAAACTGAACTATCAAACAAGGCAGCAAATCCACTTCTTATTTAAAGAAGAAAACACTAATTCAAAGTGATATATGCACTCCCACTGCAGTATTATTTATAATAGCCAGATACAGAGGCACCCTAAGTGTCCGGTGATAGATGAACGGATAAAGCAGATGTAGTAGACAGACAAAGACAGACTGACAGACACACACACTGGAATGTAACTCAGCCATAAAAAAGAAAATGAAATCTTGCGACAACATGGAGAGACCTGGAGGCTATTACACCAAGTGTTCTAAGTCTGAAAGAGAAAGACAAATATTGTACGACTATATGATGGAGCCTAAAAAACAAAACAAGTGAACAAACATAACAAAACAGAAAGACTCAAAGATAACAGGGAACAAACTTTTGGTTACCAGAGGCAGGAGGGATTAGAGGGTAGGTGAAATAGTTGAAGAGGATTAAGAGGTATCAAATTCTACGTACAAAATAAATAAGTCGTAGGGACAGAACATACAGCATAGGAAACATAGTCAGTGACACTTGTAATAACTTTGTATGGTGACAGATGGTAACTAGTCTTATTATGGGGATCATTTCATAATATATAAAAAATATCAAATCACTATGATGTACACCTGAAAGTACTGTTTGCCGATTATACTTCAATTAAATAATGTTCCAGAACAACCAGCCATAAAATTAATAGAAATGTTCATGTCCTAGCATTTCCCCTTTGTGTTAACAACTCCTTTAGTCTTCAAAAGGTGCCGCTGTTAAGGCATTTTGTTTAATCCTTATAGACGTCTACACACAAACATACAAGATTTACAAATGATTCAAAACGGTATTTCCCTTTAGCTTTTCATCTCAAGTTTCAGAGTTAAAATGTAAATGTTTGGGTTGAGGAAAGCCTATGTAACTGGAAAGTGCATTTTTATTTTTTTTTTAAATACTTATTTATTTATTTTGAGAGAGAGAGAGAGTGCGCACGCGTGTGTGTGCGGTGGGGGGAGGAGCAGAGAGGGAGAGAGAATCCCAAGTAGACTTTGCACTGTCAGCATACAGCCGGGTGCAGGGCTTGATCTCATGAACCATGAGATCATGACCTAAGCTGAAATCAAGAGTCAGACCTTTAACTAATTGAGCTACCCAGGTGCCCCTGCCCTTTCTTTTTTTTTTTTAAGTTTATTTATTTATTTATTTTGAGTGAGCGTGTGTGTGAATGGGGGAGGGGAAGAGAGAGAGAGAGACAGAGAGAGAAAGAGAATATGAATCCTGACCAGGCTCCACTGTCAGCACTCGGATACTGATGTGGGGCTCAAACTCACCAACTATGAGATCATGACCTGAGCAGTAATCAAGAGTCGGATGCTTAACCGACTGGGACACCCAGGCACCCCTGTGGGTTTTTATCTTTATAGTCGTTCAATCTGCCTGTTTCTCAGAAGTGAAATAAAGATGTCAATCAGGAACTGGTATCCAACATATGAACACTGAGTGCTCAGCTTAATGCATGGGCTGACA
The DNA here is from genome assembly GCF_022837055.1 of Prionailurus viverrinus. Taxonomy (NCBI): domain Eukaryota; kingdom Metazoa; phylum Chordata; class Mammalia; order Carnivora; family Felidae; genus Prionailurus; species Prionailurus viverrinus. The sequence goes on along the minus strand of NC_062567.1, from coordinate 49,407,167 downwards.
AGACAAAGGACAGCAGTAGTAGCTGTATCAAAGTAGAAAAAGAGGCTGAGGTAGAGTCTTCTGTGAAGGAAACATTCTTAATTTCCACGTAAAAATGCCTGTGACAGTTTCCTATCACATAACTGAAGAACAAAGAAAAACAAAGACTCTTTCGGCATACAGGGAAGTAAAGGAAAAGAGTAGTAAGTATGTAGTTAGTCTGCTAAACATTAAAAGATGAGAGGAATAAATCTGGAGCCACACACTTCACTCCAAAACCTAGACTATCTGCTTTATTTAAACAAGATCAAATTAGCTTCTTCAACTTTTTTTTTCCAGAAAGAATCAAGATAGAATTAAATGAACACAGTGATCCAAATAACTATGTAACCAACAAATCTCACTTGACTGATCAGAGATATAAAACTATCCACAGAAACAATTTAGAAGAAACAGCTGAAATGCTACATGTTGTTAAATGATTAAAGCTACCACAAAGTGTCATTGCACTGCTTTAGTGGAGTTTTGGAGAAATGAATGAGAGACCACGGTCCATATTTGTGATCAGTGGAAGGAAGACTGGGTTAGTGCTAAGAAGATCCAGGTACAGCCATGACTCCTATGCTAACAAACCACACCCATGATTGCCAGATGTCAAATGGAAATATTTACTAGATGATGATCAAGTTTGCTACCCAGCTTCAAGTCCCACAATCGTCCATGAAGTTTCTACTCACCATTATGACAAGCAGTAGATTCAGTGTCCAAAGGTGCTCATAAATTCAGAGGAAACAACATTGCAAAAGAGAGTTTGAGAGAGAAATTACTATCCTTGTACTTGTAACAGATAAAATATATATTTTTAAGTCTAAGAACCCAGCAAAAAGTCCTACAAAGAGTACAAATTCAATAACCTTTTGCCAAATTGATGAGCAAAGAAACAAAAAAAATAAATTCATGATCAAATATAAGTATCAAACGGTTTTACATGTAAAAGTAACTTTATGAAGTTATTAAAGTTACTAGAATTAACTTTGTTATAGCATTTTAAAATATTTAATTCTGTTTTATGGTTCACACTGTTAACAAAATTTATTGAAATTCTATGCCATTCCCTTCTTATCCACAGTGTTTGCTCAGATATTACCTTCTCATTGAGGCCATCCACCCACGCCCAACCACTATTAACTTCTTTGCTCTTTTTTTTCCCAGAGCTAATAATGCAACGTATGAATTAGCAAAAGTTGTAAATCAGCTGCAGTCCTGAGTACTCTTGAAAAAAGAGTGGATGGGGAATTAAAAATGGAATAAATTTTATAATGGGGTAAACATTTCCACTGTTAAACGTGTTACCCTAATTTTTCCCCTTTTCCTTAAAACAAAGTTTTTACATCAAACCCTTTAGAGTTCTTAATTTAAGACTGACTTAAAAAACAGGTGACCTCTGAAATTTATTTCAGCCATAATCATGAGGCAAAAAATGCAGTATGGTTTTTGAAAACAAAAAATAACCAAACTATCATTAAAGTGGCCTTTTAGTTGAGGTATTTTACAAACCAGCGTTATCAGAAGCAGATGGGTATTGTCAGAGGAGGTGGGCTCAGGTCTGCTTGGATTTAATAACTGTTTTTAATGTCTCAACTTCCATATTATCTCAAATGTACCTGATGCTCATGATGTACTTAGACCCGAGAACATTTTTGCAAATATTCTCTGAGGTCATAAATGTACATATCTTATGTTAAAAAACATAGTTGTTCTCTTTCATAGTACTCTTCCCCTAACTTATAATGAAACATTTCAAACATACAGTAAGTAACCTTTGAAGAATAGTACAGTGACCACCAGGATACCTACAGCTGTATTTACCAATTATTAGTATTTTCACATATTTGCTTTATCTAGAACCATTTTTAAGTATAAAGACACTTGGCCCTTGGATATCTGAGAAAACGCTTCCTAATTAAAAGGGAACCTAAGACTATTAACTAATATATTTTAAATATAAAAATGACCATCACTAAAATATCTTTTTGTAATAATCTATGGGTCGATATCCATTTTTTTAAATCAGTGCAAGATTCAAATACAGAATTAAAAAAGTATGACTACTTCCTTACCTTAAAAGCATATTTGCGGTTAATGTGATCCTCTGAGGTAAGCATGGCTATCTGAAAACTAGGTAATAGTATGCTTCCCAGGATACCCTCTTCTTTCTCATCTAAGAGATAATTGAACATCTGATTAGAATTTTAAATGTTCTCACGAAGCAGAATAACTTTTCTCAAAATATACTTTGACCAAACCAAAAGGTTCTTACATATAAATGAACTGTATTCAGTGTGCTGTTTAGATAGTTCCTTACAAGGCTTTAAAGGAAATATTAATAGCAAAAACATATATGCTTCTTCACCTTCATTAAGCTTCCCTATCCTAAGCAAATCAGAAATGGGTCTCACACGTCAGAAAAATGTCAATTAGACACGAAAACAGCATACATTGGTTTAGCATATATACCACATTCTACAAAACCCTTGACATGTGATTCATTGAAAACATATTAGTACATAAGTAACGACACAGAAGCTTTACAAAATTAATTCACCCACATTTCTGGTAGGATTTAAATGCCCAACCATTTCAGGCCAAGACAAATGCACAGCTCACTTGCTCACACTCTTCAGGGTGGCTCAAATGTCTCATGATAGAGCCTTCCTTTACTGCCCTAATTTTAGCTGCTATTCATCTGAACTCATCCCAGAGCCCTCTCTTCTCTTTCTGCGACTTCACCACCACCCCCTCCCCATACCTCTGACACACTGTGTTCTATTATTTATTTATCAAATCTTTCCTCACTAGAATGTCAACTCCAGGAAGATACTTAGAATGACAGGGAGAGACACTAAAAAATTTTCAATAAATGAGTACATATGTAAATACATATTTTTAACTATGCTGTAAAAATTATGATGTTTAAAACATATAACCGTGGTTACCTTTTACCAGTCATTCTGATACACAACACTTATGGAAATAAATTACAGGCCTACAAGGCAAGCACATAAAATATACCCAGGAAAATGACAAAATATTAATCTTGGCACAGTATAGATTCACATTATTAGCTTGCTGCTTGGGGGCAGACATGTTTATAAAACTCGAAATACATATATAGTCCATTGTTAGAAACCCATAAGGCAAGTTAATAAAGCTGAGCATTAGGCTGATGAACTCAGTAATGGGAAAAAACAGAAACGAGAAATAATTTATTTTTAGTATGCTTGTCATGTTTTTTATTATCCCAAACTTAACAAGGAATTTTATTTATTTTCCCCTCATTTCTAAAATATAGGTGTAACTTCCACAAGAAAGAAAGTTGCATTAAATTGAGGTTACTTCTGTAGCTTTTTTCATAACACAACAATTCTGCTCTTACTATACTGTGCTCATTCATGTGCAGTTCACTAATACAAGAAAGAATGAACACAAGTGCAGATTTAGTCTAAAAGGTTAAAAAAAAAAGAGGTAGAGAGCAGTCATCAATTACGGAGAATATGATGATTTAAATGAGTCACATTCCAATTTTAAATCCAATTTTGTTTATATAAAAGCACATAATCAGAAAAAGCTCATGAAGACATCTTTATTAAAAAATCATCTTTATCAAATAATAAATTCTCTTTTGTTGCATTACTGGAAACTGTGACTCTTCCTAAAGTTACTTCAGAATATGCACAGGCATTATATAGCACAGGGCGATTTTACTGGGTCGTCATGAATTGTTTCCCAGATGGACACCAAGCCGTTATGAGGGCTTGTCAAGTCATCCATGCAGGGCATCTTGGCTTCATCAGCTACAAACCTGAGGAAAACAGCACTTAACGCAAAGAACTGCTGTGAGGGTCACATGAGCTAACAGCTATGAAGAACTCAATAATGCACTCAGCCTGTTTTAAGTCTTCAATAAATACTGACCTCATCATATTACTGCATATAGAAAAATCTTCATCTTCTGTCAAACGACTGTCCTAAGAGTTCTTTACTAGATTCTCCAAATGTTCTTAAACATGGCACTCTTCGGTTTGGTTCTGTGAAGCCTGACCTACTGTCTTTTACCCAGAGGGCTTCACATACTGACAAGCAAAGAGTAGGTACTGAGTGATATTTGTAGAATGAATGAACTCTTTGGGGGGCGGGGGTTCAGCTAGGCCTTCTTTAGACTGGATAGGAGCCCAACTCCCTCTGTCCCATTCTAGTCCCTCCCCTTTTCTGCCACAGGTAATGGTCCCAAGAACACTTTCTAATAAGCCTCTTGCACATTAATCTCCATTACAGAGCTTACCGCTTGGGGAACACAACCTGTGACTGGAACCCCTTAAGAATCTCAACACTGACTGGATTCAAGTAACATTTTAGACTCCTTACTTGTACTTCAGCTTTAAAGACATTTGGATTAAAGGCAAAAAAATACATATAATTACAGCTGGGTATATAACTTACAGACTGGAATATTATCACTAATTATCATTACCTAGAATACTTCAATACTTTAACTGGTCTCTTGGCTTCTCGTTTAAGTGCTAGGGTGATTTTTCTAAAATGTACTCTAAATGCATCCTATTATTATTCTCACTTTTAAGACAGAGTTAAAACTCAAGAGGATGGCAAACAGATGCCTTTAGTGCCTTGAACCACTTGTTAGCCTTTGCTCCTATGTCCTTAGGCATAACCTTCTTTTCAGTAACACAAGCCCCATGTGTCATTTTACAAATATGTCGTGCTCACTCATGCTTTGAACATGTGAAGTCCTTTGCCTAGATCATCCTTATTTCCCAATCCTTTCCTGGTACTCCTGGTCAATACTCATTCAACATAACTGGACACTATGACATTCTTTCTTAGACTCCTTTAGCTAATCTGTGAGTTCCATGGAGATGCGTTTATATTGTTCATTTCTGTATCCTACTACCTAATAATACATCTGGTGCATCAAAAGTGCTCACTGCTAGCTACCACCTTAGTCTAAGCCATCATCACTTCTACCTAATAATTCCTAACTAGTCTCCGCTTCCTTCCTTCCTCATAATCCATTCTCCAATAGCAGCTTGAGTAGGCTTTCCACAATGTAAGTCACAGCATATTGCTCTTCTACTTAAAAACATCCAATTGCTTCCTAATGGAATTTACAGTAGAACTGAAATTCTAGTAGGGTCTGACATTGGTGCAATCTCCTCCATTCCTCCCACCTCCCTCCCTACTGCTCCCCTTCTGTGGGCTCCTTTGATGTTCCACTTTCCTACCTTCCAGCCTTTGCACTCTTGCTCCCCCTGCCTGCAATACACTGCTCACTCTGGCTTTTATTTACATTTTGCTATCTAAAACGTCTGCTGAGAGAACTGATCCAAAGAAATCTTCCATCCATGCCTGTCTTTAATACAATGACCTTATTTTCCCAAAAGCACTTGTCATGGTATTGTTTATTTGAATTTACTATCTCCTTGACTTCTCTAGAATGTAAGCTTCATGAGTGCTTTCACTTTTTTTTTTTAATGTTTATTTTTGAGAGAGAGAGAGAGAGAGAGAGAGAGCGAGCAGGGGAGGGGCAGGGAAAGAGGGAGACACGGAATCCAAAGCAGGCTCCAGGCTCTGAGCTGTCAGCACAGAGCCCGATACAGGGCTCAAACCCACAGACTGTGAGGTCATGACCTGAGCCGAAGTTGGACGCTTAAACGACTGAGCCACCCAGGCACCCTTCTTTTACTGTTTGACAGCATCTGCTCAATAAATATTTGTTGAATGAATTAAGTCCTATGATACGTACTGTCAACAGACTGACTATAAAATAGAACAATCTAAGTGCTCTGTCATAATATGCCTGATACTCTGCAAAGATCAGTGGGAACCTGAACTTCCATCTGGTATTGGCTCCTAACCTATTGTAAAAAATAGCAAATCACTGGGGCCCCTGGGTGGCTCAATCGGTTAAGCAGCTGACCTGGGTTCAGGTCATGATCTCATGGTTCGTGGGTTTGAGTCCCGTGTCGGGCTCTGTGCTGACAGCTCAGATTCTGTGTCTCCTTCTCTCTCTGCCCCTCCCCAACTTGTGCTCTGTGTCTCTATGTCTTTCAAAAAACAAATAAATGTAAAAAAAAAAAAAAAAAATTAAAAAAATAGCCAATCACTTATTTTCTGTCTTACTCTCCGTATCTGTGAAATGGAGACTGATGGTCAAAAAATTCTGACAGTGCACTGTGTATGTCAGTATACCAGACACTTGGAAGGATATAGAAGAAATGAATGGGGATGCTGTATTCAGCACATAAGAGATCTGTGAAAGGAAAAATTCTGTGGTTAAGAGAAGTAATCTTGGCTATGACACATGCCAGTTGTGAGCAAACAGTATGACCTCTCTGCCCTTTGGGTTCCTCTTGTGTAAAAGGGCATAATATTTCCCACCTTGGAAGGGAAGACATAGACCATCTATGCTACATGCTCAGCATATAGTAAGTGCTCAAAAAAAAAAAGCAAGGTATTATGACCATCTCACTAAAATATGGTCATTTTTATTTCAAATCTGACATTTCTTATTGATAAAACAGAGGAAGTGTATAATATCATAATACTCATTTCCAAGCGTCTGAAGAGAAGTGAGTTAAATGATATTTCTTTCCTTTTTATATTTTCTTCTCTTTTACATTGTTTCTGTCTGGGGAACCATACTAAAATTAACAAGTATAGTGAATGTAAAATGCATATAGTTAATAATAATACATAATCTCAGATTCAACACAGCTTCTGAAGTCAACATTTACATTTCAAAAATTCGGTTAAAAGAGGAAAACTTTTAAAAGAGGTGGTAGGCAGCACCTTTCCATGAGCAACAATAGCAAATCACAAGGAACTCAGTGTTCTTTTTGTGGTAAATTAACATTAAGGAATTTTGTATGAGAAGTGGTAATAAACATTTTCCTGGTCTCATTTAAAGCTCTAAAAAGACTATAAATAAATTGAAAAGAGGAGGGAAGTACAAACTATAAGCTTAGAAATTATGCCTAAGTTATATATAACTCTTGACTTTTTGAACGAGTGGGAAAGCCTTTAAGGAAAATTGTAGAGTAAGGTTGGCATAAGGCTAAAGATAATACCGCAATTGCTGCCTGACCAACATCTCTGTGACAAAATGAAATTTTATAGGTTTGTTTAATTCTGACTCAGCAGTACTTTTCAACCACAGTTTGCAGTGGGGGAAAAACAGATGAATATAATTCTAGTAATTTCTAATTTTGAAAGTTAATATACATTATATTGCTTTGATAGATGACCACAGAATTTCATCACCCTTTTGTTTGTGCAATCACAAAGCAAATTTTAAAACTGCTAATCAGTTCTAAAATCCTGTTTTATCTTGTGATATACTCATCTAGAAAAGTTATAAACTGTTCAACACGCTTTGACAATCTAATTCTTTAATGAGTGTTTCCAACCAGACTTTAAAGTAGGAAAGAAAGAACTACTGTCCAGGTTCATGGTTTTATATTATAATTGAAGCAGATTTCTATGGAGAGTGCAGCCTATATAAACTTTTTCATGGCTGGGTACCAACTGTATCATATCTAACAGATCCACGTAGCATATGAGGAGAGACTTCTTTGGACTTTGAGCTGAAACTGTATTCATCAATAATTTACTAACAAGAAAACATATTTAAAAAAGGAGTTTATGGCATCCATATAGGAAAAATGGAGACAATAACTCAATACCTAAGATAATACCTTTATTTACTCTCCACCAACTTTAACAGCCTGGTATGTATACTTTCTACAACTTTCTCCATGTTTCAGGGAGTCTGTCATTGTTTGAAAAAAAGGGGGTGGGGAGGGTGGGAATCATAATAAGTACATATTTTGTACTTAAAAAAATTGCCAATATATCAGAGTAGTCTTTGATAGTCTAAAGACATCTGCTGCAGAGACCTGAACATTCAACAATTCAATAGCTAGAGCTAACAGAGCTGACACACAAAAAAATAAAAAAAAATCTTATCAGACTAATGACTTTTGTCTATTAGGCAACGAATTCAAGGATAACATTACAGAGTGAAGAGTCATACACTATTTACATAAAACAAATCAGATTAACACAATCACACTACAGAAATTGGATCAAACTCAGACTAATCTGCTCGAAGCACAATATTGTCTTCAGTCATCCCTCAAGTACTCAGTATTATATATCGATGAAGAAAAGGTTTTCTTGATATTGTTTGTTGGTAATAAAACAGCCAAAAGAATTGTAATGTTTTTTCTTTAAAAAAAGTATCTACTACTTAACATATCCTATCATGAAATACTACACTAAGACAGTTTATAGTAAACTTACCTCTGTAATAAAAGAGGCAAAGGTCAGAAAGCACGAACCAGCGTTTCTTCCATAGCTTCATGCCGGTACTGTCCTATATTAAATCAGCATATTAAAGGGTTTTTTTTTTATTTCAGAAAATTCAAATTCATCTCTGATACCTTTATTTAAAATAAGCTTTTATTTCTTAAAAAAAATTTTTAATGTTTATTTGAGAGACACACATAGAATGTGAGCAGGGGAGGGACACAGAGAGAGGGAGACACAGAATCTGCCCTGCAGCAGGTTCCAGGCTCTGAGCTGTCAGCACAAAGTTTGATATGGGGCTCGAACTCATGAACAGTGAGATCACGACCTGAGCCAAAATTGGACATTTAGCCAACTGAGCCACCCAGGCGCCCCTAAAATAAGCTTTTAAAACAAGATGTAGAAACCTAATATACAAAGCAAAAATATGGAGGTAGTTTTCTAGGGACTTGTATCACCTTAAGACATTCCCAAGTATACAGGTCTCTGAAGAGTAATACCATCATGTAAGAAATACTGTTGAAGCAATCTGATTTAGCTTCATATTTGTAAGCAATCTGAAATTACTTTTTTGAACATACATGTCTGCTAACATGAGGATAGCGTAACCATGCAGCATTGTGTGCACTCTGGTAGAACAGATTTAATAAATGTTAATCTCCAACAAGAAGAAAAATATGTGATTTGAAATTATCCCAAAGGTAATGTGATTTAAAATGACTGTGAATAAAGGAAACTTAGCATACAAATACATTTCATAAACACTTTTTTCTTCTTACATACACAGTTTGGGTTTCGCTCACCCTGCAAAAAAGAGTGCTTCTTTGGCAGCTTTCTCTTAGTAATTCAGTTAATAAAAATACCAAGCTCAAACAAAATTACAGTTTTAATAAAAACTGCAAGAGTAAATGAAACACGCACACACACACACACACACACACACACACACACACACACAAAAGAGGTCAGTTTGGATGTGCATTAACATTATTTTTAGTTGTAACAATCAAAAATGACTTTAGAACTAAAGAAATTATATAGATAAAAATCTTAAAGTAAGGGATTTGTCTTTAAAATTGACAGCTACATCAAAGAACCAAAAAAAAATGTTTTAACAGTATATGGTATTCTTAATGTCCTAATAATATTCTTTAATACAAATAATTTAAAAGTTTACACTTTTATTTTAAACAGGCTCCATGCTCAGCAAGAAGCCAACGCGAGGCTTGATCCCACAACCCTGGGATAATGATCTGAGCCAAAATCAAGAGCTGGACACTCAACCATCAGAGCCAACCAGGTGCCCCAAAAAGTTTACACTTTTAAGTAACTCTGCAAACAAACACTCTGTGTAAGTCACACAGCTATTACAAAATAAACACTCATGGTAGAGAAACTGGTTGTTAACACTTCTGCAATACAAATTAACCAAGGGATCAAGAAATAAGAACAAATATCATTTTAAAGAAATTCTGTATCGTCTATTAGGCTCAATATTACACTGAGCTATTTGTTTTTTTTTTTTTAATTTTTTTTTCAACGTTTTTTATTTATTTTTGGGACAGAGAGAGACAGAGCATGAATGGGGGAGGGGCAGAGAGAGAGGGAGACACAGAATCGGAAACAGGCTCCAGGCTCCGAGCCATCAGCCCAGAGCCTGACGCGGGGCTCAAACTCACGGACCGCGAGATCGTGACCTGGCTGAAGTCGGACGCTTAACCGACTGCGCCACCCAGGCGCCCCTACACTGAGCTATTTGAACATAACTTGGACTTATTAGAAGACTAGTTAAAGAAATCTTTTAGTATAGATAAGTTTAAATGTCTGATGGTGAAAATATAGATGATTTTTTTTAATGTTTATTTTGAGAGAGAGAACACATGCGCACGTGAGTGGGTAGCAGAAGGGCAGGTGAAGGGAGAGACAGAGAGAATCCCAAGCAGGCTCCTCACTGTCAGCACAGAGACCAACGTGGGGCTCGAACTCAGGAAACCAAGAGATCATGACCTAAGCTGAAACCAAGAGTCGGATGCTCAACTGACTGAGCCATTGAGGTGCCCCAAGATGGTTTTTTTTAGTAGATGATTTTTAAATAAAAATAAAAGTTGGTATTCAAGTTACATACTCAATCAACTCAGCGACACACTGGCAAAACTAATTTGCTTCAATGATTGGGAATTCTTTGGATTTTAAGATGGCCCTCTCTCGGTAAGTTGCCACCTCAGCTTTCATATGGAACGATGTCTAATGAATGTATCCTCTGTATACATGTATAATCAGAGACAGAACAAAGATAGATAAAGGTCTTGAAGGCTGAATATATCATCTCAGTTATCTGGTGGTCAGTTAACTTGGAAACCCAGGTGCAAACCAGAAAGTAAAAAAGAAAACAGTCTATAAGCACGAAAAGAGATGTCAGGAAGTCCAATGTACATGCATCCTTACTAATTCCCAAAGTAATGGCAAGGTTCCAAAAAAGCTTAGTTATCAGGTTTTCCAAACGATAAAACAATATACACCCCAACTTATCAGGATGTCTGACAGTGAGCCATACTTAAGCAAACAGATCAGAAAAGAAGAAAAAGAAAAAAAGGAAAAGAAAAAAAGAAAAAACAACACATGTAAGAGAGTAGTCTTGAGAGCCTAAAAGTAAAAATCTGAGAAAACTATGAAAATCTCAATTACGATTTCCCTATAAAGCAGAGAAGTATATAACTGTACACTTCTCTAATGATTTTTAAATGAATAGAAAAATGAACAGTATCTCTGTATGTTTTTTTTCCCCATTTAAAAAATATTTCTGCCTGGATAATTTTAGCATAGTATTCCTAACGATTTCATACAGCATGTATTTAATTTCAAATCTAGAAATACCTACAACAAAGACACACAATCTGTGTTCTAAGTAACATCCATTACTTTTTCTTTCTTTACTATTCTAACATTCTTCAGTGGTAATAAAAAGATTCTGGATGACTAATTCTACAGTTCCTTCTCTATTTTATATAATTGTCCTAGGTACATTCAGCTGAAAAGGTCTTTTGATTCCATTTTTCTTTCACATCAAATAGAACACAAACAAAAAATACCTGTTTATAAAGCCAGCCTCGCCTGACCACAGGTGCATTAGGATTCCTTTTAATTGAATTTGATCTTTTTCCAAAATTGTGAACTTTTTTTGAAGACCGTGAAGTCTAAATAGAAAAAAGAAAAACAGAAAATGTGTTATTAACGGTTGGTATTTATATTTCTTCTTCATAATTTTATCTCTCCAGATTTCTCTGACACATGCAGGACTTAAATCTTTTCAGATGAATTATAGCAATTCTGCTTTTTGAGGATTTACTTATTTCAAGTGTAAGAATTTTGCACAAAGAATTTTTCCCCAGGATATTACAAAGAATCACAAGTTTTACAATCTGTCCTTTAAAACTGGGATATACAATTTTTAAAAAGGCACAATGTGTGGCACTATTTTGTCCTACCTGCTATATAAATTGAATAAACCTTGGGTAAAAATGAACAAATCTTTAAGAATAAATGAAATGTAGAGCTTTTTGCTTTATATGTGATTTAATAATGTTATTTCAATTACAGAAAGTGAACAGTGTCAACGGTCAAGAGAAATACTCAGATATAATACATACCACATCAAGTCAACACAAGACTGGAAAGATCTGCTTAATGTCATATACTGTCTTCTCCTTTATAGGCAATTCTGAACTTGAATGATGCCAGATAGATAGTGTTTACTATATATTTAAAAGTATACATAAGGAGATACAATCTTTTGAGATACTGCTATGTTTATTTAGTATGAAGATTTAGCAGGAATGGTAGTGGTAACCAACAAAAACAAAGAAGCTGAATTTGAGTTCTCTATAAAGGTAAGTAATATCAAATTATCTCTTATTGTTTAACTTACCTAGAATCCAGCACATTTCATGAGAATTTTGTTTTCTGAAGCTTATATTAGTACATAACAGAATGTTAAGACCCAATATCAACCACATTTTCCCAAAGTATGTTTTGTTGATACGTTTCACTTTAATTTTGAATACATAATGCTTAAACATAGTATACAACTCAAATGGTACAAAAAGATACACACTGGGACTGGTCATCTACTTCCTACCTCTGGGCTCTAGCACTCAACCCTATGAGGCAACCAATGTCAACTGTGTGTATGTGAAAGACTGTTGATCTCATGGTCATGAGTTCGAGCCCCATGTGGGATGCAGTGATTACTTAAATAACTTAAAAAAATAAATAGAAGCAGTAACTACAAATTTTTATAGACACAAAGTCTGGGACCTTACATTAAACAATTAACATTTCTCTTTGTGATTATAAAGAGACATCACCCTCCTCTATTTCCATATGACTATGGCACTTTTTGTATAATGGATTCTAAATATGTCAGAATCATCAAGCACAGTGGCCTAGGGTTTCCCTTTGGCAGTGATTCTACATTTCTTTTTAAAAAGTTTGTCTGCTCAATCTAGGGATTTATAACAGTCAGAAAATGGTATTCCTATGCCATTATATTAACCCTCATCTTTAAAACTTCAGTTGATTCAATAAATTGCCATTTTTTCACGTAAACATCCATATATTTGTGGGGCGCCTGGGTGGCGCAGTCGGTTAAGCGTCCGACTTCAGCCAGGTCACGATCTCGCGGTCCGTGAGTTCGAGCCCCGCGTCGGGCTCTGGGCTGATGGCTCAGAGCCTGGAGCCTGTTTCCGATTCTGTGTCTCCCTCTCTCTCTGCCCCTCCCCCGTTCATGCTCTGTCTCTCTCTGTCCCAAAAATAAATAAACATTGAAAAAAAAAAAAATTAAAAAAAAAAAAAAACATCCATATATTTGTAAAATTATTCAAAATCTGAACTCTATAATAGTTTTAAAAAGTCATTAAATTATTAAAATATAATATTATTTTATATTCCACATCATTCCTTAAGTAAATTATCTCAAATGTAATTTGGTTCATGTAATAAGAAAAATGAAATAATTATTCTTTAATTCTAAGCCCATTAAGAGTATAGTAATAGATGCAACCAATTATACCAGATATCAGTAATTAACAGTAAGCAAAAGAACTTACTCTGCCTACAGGGCTCATCGGATGCACTCCATAATCTGAAGTCATATTATAGTTAGAAGCTTCATTTATCATGCTTATAGGTCGTTCCTTCTTTTCTTCAGATGTCATGGTTGCAACAGTCCTGAAAATATGTCAGAATGCTAAAACTTGCTGTACATGTTGACTGCTTTACAATAAACCTTCCCTAGAAATTATAATGCTGATGTCCCACTTTTCCAAAGAGCTGGATACTAGTTAGAGCTTAATAAGCTCTAGAGTCAGAGCTTAATATTTATAACTATTTTAAATATAATTAGCATATCTCCTAAGCACATGATAGGTTAAAATCATGTTTATTTTAATAAGCATTATTATAGATATGCTACTTGGTCGTCTAACTGGAAAATTAAAACCTCAGTAAAGATGAGCTATTCTATTATCGAAAATAAAAATAATGATATCAAGAGCTATTTTTTTTGTGAACAAATTTATAGTATATAAAATATTTTCACACATATCTCATTTGATGCTTATAATAATCCTAAGAAATGGTAATTACCACTATCTCTGATTTAAGGACGAGAAAACTGAGCTCACATTAGTTTAATAATCTGACAAAGTTTATAGTTTCTCTGACGTTAAATTCTGGGCTCTTGAGCTTACTGTGTTTGTACCAACAGCTTCTGAGATTACATTCTTCATCAAAGAAAGTTTTAAGTTATATTCCTATGCCATCCATAGTAAATAGACGGGTTTCTGTTATACCTGACTGCAAATATCCAGATAAGAAACTGTTAAATTATAATAATGTATTAACATATGGACAACAGCAGAGTGCCTGGGTGGCTCAGTTGGTTAAGTGTCCTAGTCTTAACTCTTGATTTCGGCTCGGGTCATGACAGCATGGAGCTTGGGATTCTCTCTCTCTCCTCTCACTGCCGCTCCTCTTGCTCACACTCTCTCTCAAAATAAATAAACTTAAAAATATGTTTTTGGATAACAGCAATCTTAATGCTAACACCATTTAAAACGAAGGCATTCCATGAAACTCTTTACTTACTGTTCATTCACTACAAAAATACAATTGTCCTGTGATGGCTGTCCTGTGACTGGATGTTTACAGGTTACTTTCCTTTCATTATGGCTAAAAGAAAAGAGAAAAAGAGAAAATGCATGTACTTCTATTATCACAAATGTTTTTCTAATATTCTGGTAGCAAAATAGTGATTTCTTTATTATAACATTAGTGAATAAAAGAGATGAAATTCAAACTCCCAGGTGATGAAATCTCCAAATACACCCTTTCTACTACCTACCATGTACACATGTATGTGTGAATGCTACTACAGTTTTACCATATAGGTAAATGAACCTCCCACCTCCCAAGCCTGACCTCAATTCTTTCTTCTCACTATTTTATAAAAAAGTAAGTTGATTTGGCTCCACGATCACTGCATTTCACATTTGATAGGTGGGACACAAAGAATGAGTATCTACCTACTTCTATTATTTTGTATCTTTATTTAGGCACATCATAGAGAAGTAATGCCAAATTCATATACTATTCTTTTTAGGCTGAGTGATAAGATTAGGTCTCCTGCTGTCTTCTTAGAAATGAGAGGGAAAAGAATTCCCAAACGATTTATCTAAATAAAAAATACTAGAGGCCAAAAAAAGTATAATATATACTGATAAATAATACACATTATTATTTATAAATTAATTTTCCCCCTTTGGGTCACATACTATAAGGCAAGATCTATAAGGAAGATCCATCATTTACTTTCCTTACAGAGAAAAATTTCAAGATGCTGTAACTGAATATTGCTTTGTTAATCTTAAAAGATTATTAAATGTGCTCTATAACCACAAGCCACAAACTTTCTGGCAAACTTTAGATATTTAAATTCCTTTTCTATATCCTAACTTTTATTAATATTATTTTTATTGGTAACATAGTACTTGAAACTTTATCCATTAAATAAAACTAAAACCACAAAAAAGAAAAGGTACAGATACATATTGACTATTGTGGGAGTAGAATGACTGATGGAATATAATGTGTTTCTATTATTCCTTTATTTTATTTTTTTTTAACGTTTATTTTATTTTTGAGAGCATGAATGGGGGAGGGTCAGAGAGAGGGAGACACAGAATCTGAAACAGGCTGCAGGCTCTGAGCTGTCAGCACAGAGCCCAACGCGGGGCTCGAACTCACGGACCTCGAGATCATGACCTGAGCCGAAGTTGGCCACTCAACCGACTGAGCCACCCAGGCGTCCCACTCTATTATTCCTTTAGATAACCGGTCTAACAAGCACACAGGACTACTAAATTATCAGCTTTTTGAGGTGGTTTTGTTTTTATGCAATAGAGAGATTAAGATTTGGTGGGTTTAAATATCCATTTGGAGCGATATTTTCACTACATAAAAAGTATGTGAGTGGGGCGCCTGGGTGGCTCAGTTGGTTAAGCATCTGACTTCAGCTCAGGTCATGATCTTGCAATTCAGGAGTTTGAGCCCCACATCGGGCTCAGTGCCAACAAGCTCAGAGCCTGGAGCCTACTTCAGATTCTGTGTCTCCCTCTCTCTGCTCCTCCCCTGCTTGTGTTCTTTCTCAAAAATAAATAAACAGTAAAAAAAATTTTGAAGTATGTGAGTGAGTTCAATGGTGGAAACCTAAGGTCTCATGTGGGATAGCAGTTTATGTAATAAGCAGTAAACTGGTAACAGAATAATTAGGGAAGTACAGCCTCTGCAGGTAAGTGGAAAATTCTGAAGTACCCAGATGTGATGAACACCATGAACGTGTCGAGGTATATAAATTGTGATGTTTAACAGAATAAAAGTGTGGAGAAAAAGGGAGGGGGTAAAGTAATCAAGGACAGGGATTAGGATACCTTAGTGATAAAAAAAAAAAAAAAAAAAAGGAAGATAGCATCTTTTGTTTTCTTAAAGCCTCTCCTAGGAAGCATTAAAAAGGCAGAAGTAGATAGAACAGAAATATACAAATTCTTTCCATAAAAGTCCAATATTGCAAAAAGAAAGCAAACAAACCCTTATATGTTGCATTATTTCCCTAGGCTATGTCATCTTGCCTAGGAGGAATACAGTAGACTCCATTCCCCAAATTCTGGAAGATCTAGATTGTAACAACATGGCTCTGCAATAGTTATCTGGCTAAGAGACTACTCTGATATCCTGACCACTACATGGATTTGGGTGTCCATTAGAAAAAAACATAAAGGAATGGAGATACCTAAATAGTGAATGGTTTAAAAAGAGCACACTCTTTTGCCTAAAAGTGGATGCTGTTTTGAGTGAAATGGTGATTTTATTATCTAAGTACTTTTCAGAGCACAATGTCTTAAACAGTAAACCTAATAAAAATCTTACTATTCTAGCTTAAAAGACCAGTGACTAAAATCAATATGAAATACAAATATATTTATGTTCATTTCTTCAAAGTATCCAATGTGTGTGAGGTTTTTTAAAATTTACTGTTGATACTATATTGACATAAAATTCCTATAAAATCTACAAGGACACTCTAACACAAAAGTATTTTACAGGCATATTTTAGAGGTATTGCAGGTTTCATTTCAGATTACTGAAATAAGGTGAGTATCACAATAAACTGAGAAATGAATTTTCTGGTTTCCTAGCGCATATAAAAGTTATGTTTACACTATTAAGTGTACAATAACATTATGTCTAAAAAAACTCCCAATGTACATACCTTAATTTAAAATGCTTTATTGTTAAAAAATGCTATTTATCATCTAAGCTTTTAGTGAGTCTCAGTCACTGATCACAGATCACCAGAACAAATGAATAATGAAAAAGTTTGAAATAATTGTGAGAAATCACCAAAATGTGATAGAGACGTGAAGTGGGCAACAGCTGTTGGAAAAACAGTGCCAATAGATTAACACAAGTAGGGTTACCACAAACCTTCAATTTGTAGAAAACACTATCTGTGAAGTGCAATAGAGAAATGCAATAAAACAATATGACCATAATATTTTTTAATGAAAGAAATAACCTTTCTCACTACATAAGCATAACTGTAACATAAAATAAAGATATCCTCTCAACTACTGGGACCTCATCCAGTAGTTGAAAAAAACCTTCTGCAAAGCAAAGGAAACAATGCGCAAAACTAAAAGGCAACCAATGAGATGGGAAAAGATATTTGCAAATGACACATCAGATAAAGCGTTAGTATCCAAATTCTATAGAGAAGTTCTCAAAAAACAATCCAGTGAAGAAATGGGCAAAACACATGAATAGACACTTCTCCAAAGAAAATATCCAGATGGCTAACAGACACATGAAAAAATGCTCAACATCACTCATCATCAGGGAAATACAAATTAAAACCACAATGAGATACCACCTTACACCAGTCAGAATGGCTAAAATTAACAACTCAGGCAACAGATGGTGGCAAGGATGTAGAGAAAGAGGATTTCTTTTGCACTGCTGGTGGGAATGCAAACTGGTACAGCCACTCTGGAAAACAATATGGAGGTTCCTCAAAAAATTAAAAATAGAACTACCCTATGACCCAGAAATTGCACTACTAGGTATTTACCCAAGGGATACAGGTGTGCTGTTTTGAAGGGGTACATGCCCCCCAATGCTTATAGCAGCACTATCAACAATAGCCAAAGTATGGAAAGAGCTCAAAGGTCCATCAATGGATGAATGGATAAAGAAGATGTGGTGTGTGTGTGTGTGTGTCTGTGTGTATGTATATATACACACACACATACACACATATATATGCATATGTATGTGTGTATATATACATACATACATATATATATATATATATATATATATATATATATAGGAGTATTACTCAGTAATCAAAAAGAATGAAATGTTGCCATTTTCAACTATGTGGATGGAACCAGAGCGTATTCTGCTAAGTGAAATCAATCATAGAAACACAAATATCATATGACTTCATTCATATGAGGATGTTAAGATACAAAACAGATTGATATAAGAGAACGGAAGCAAAAATAATATAAAAACAGGGAGGGGGACAAAACATAAGAGACTCTTAAATACAGAGAACAAACTGAGGATTGCTGGAGGGCTTGTGGGTGGGGGGATGGGCTAAATCACCAGAATCTACTCCTGAAATCATTATTGCACTATATGCTAATTAACTTGGATGTATAATAAATAAACAGATAAATAAAAAGTCCTCTCAAATGTTTATTCATTTGTTCTGTCTTATACAGTATTCCTAAAATCTGGTTCCTGAAAACTAATTTAAACAACATAATTATCAAATAGAAAAGTCATAGTAACATTTTTTAATTATTCCATTAAAAAAAATTAAAATTGGGGTGCCTGGCTGGCTCAGTCGGTTAAGCATCCAACTTCGGCTCAGGTCATGATCTCATGGTTAGTGAGTTCAAGCCCCACGTCGGGCTCTGTGTTGACAGCATGGATCCTAAAGTCTGCTTCGAGTTCTGTGTCTCCCTAGCTCTCTGTCCCTCCCCCACTCACACTCTGTCTCTGTCTCTCTCTCAAAAACAAATAAACGTTTAAAAAAATTTTTAAAGCAAAATATCAATTCCAGTCTTAACTGTTTAAATGTGGTAATTTCCTATCACCTGATAGGATTGCCAATCCTTACTGCCCCTGAGCAAATATATTTTTTTTTTTTTTTAAATTTTTTTTTTCAACGTTTATTTATTTCTGGGACAGAGAGAGACAGAGCATGAATGGGGGAGGCGCAGAGAGAGAGGGAGACACAGAATCGGAAACAGGCTCCAGGCTCTGAGCCATCAGCCCAGAGCCTGACGCGGGGCTCGAACTCACGGACCGCGAGATCGTGACCTGGCTGAAGTCGGACGCCCAACCGACTGCGCCACCCAGGGGCCCCTTATATATATTTTTATATATCTAAAAATTTATTTTAAATTTCAAAATCATTCCTTACGTTGGCATTTACACTTCATTTTTATACTAATGTTTCATTTTAAGGTATTGTAATGGTAAGGGTAAACATAATTTGGAAATTATAGAGAGAAACTAAAAATATGAATTAAATGAGTACTGAGTGCCAATAAGTGAAAGAATTGTAAATGAAATCCAAATGAGTCTTTAAAAATCTCCACAAAGCCATCTCTGTTAATGTTAGAGTTCATATATGCTATCCATATATACCAACTGGGCACTGTGGGAGATGGCTGGCCTACTGTTTAAGTATCAAGTCAGGGCCACTGTCTCTGGCACGAAGGAGGACTGTCTGCTCAGGACCAGGAAGGAGGGTAGGGACAATGATTCTCAGCTTTTCCTCAATTCTACTAAAGTTTGTCCCTTGCACTGTTTACAAAGCATATGTTTTCATCCTACATCTGCTATCCTTTTGTAGTCCACCAGTTTTTTTCTTTTATGGAAGGGCCTCAAAATTCAGATCAGGAGTACTATCAGTTCTGTTGTAACTGATATGTGGAATACATTCCATGTAAATGTGGAAAAGTGTGTTCTCCAACGTGATTCATATGTTAGGGAACACTTTGAATATCAGTCACATAAATTCCACATTTTTTATGCATGCTCTTGTCTGTGATCCTGTCCTGTTTGTGTGTACAGGAGTACATCAATCATACAATTGCACAACCTCAAACATCTGTCAGCTACGTTAGTTCACTGCCTGTTTTATGCAACACACCCATTCACATGTAGTGATACAACTTTCCATCTAATTTCAGATTCCTGTACTTCCAAAACTTCCCAAAACTCACAACTTAAAACCGTCCCAATGTCCACTTCCACTATACAAACTGTGGGTCTTTTTTCAAGGCAAAGTGTATCTGCAGTATTTTTGTGTTTCCTAACCATTTAACAGTAAAATTGTGCAACCACTTTTATTAGTTTCCTATCTTTGTTTTTATGTGTCACTAATGAAGTTTTTGAGGGGTCTTCCAATGAAGTTCTTTTCCACAAAAGCCCCTGATTTCCATTGCCTGATTTTGCACAGTGATGTGATTTTTAGGAACATACATGTTGTGTTATAGCAAAATTGATTGGACCACTTAGTTCCAAACTAACATACGTCTATGCTGCAAAAAGTGCATTTTGAAGCTTTAATAGAAAAGATGCCATTTTAAAAATCCTTGCCAGAGATTTTTATGCTCGTCATGAATGAAAAGAAGTACTGGAAAGGTATAATGTTACATAAATTTGTGTTTCTAGTGGAATCCTTATAAAGCAGGGATAAAATTCAGGTCTTGATATAAGACATTCTTAAGATCACAGAACAAACTATTTTCCATCGTGTCTTTGAATTCTCTGTGGCATAGCAGAAGTCCTAACTTTACCAAATGTGATGCCCAGTATTTACCTACTCATACTTCCTGGCTTCTCTGATGTCTTATTTTTTTAGAAGATTTTATTTTATGTTTTAAAAGATTATTTATTTATTTTGGGAGTGGGGAGCAGGCAGAGACAGAGAGAGAGAGAGAGTGAGAGAGAGAGAGAGAGAGAGAGAGAAATAATCCCAAGCAGGCTCTGCACTGTCAGCACAGAGCCTAAAGCAGGGTTCAATTTCATGAACCATGAGATCATGACCTAAGTTGAAATCAAGAGTTGGATGCTTAAGTGCCTGAGTAAACCCCTTAAAGATTTTATTTTTTAGTAATCTCTACGCTCAACATAGGGGCCCTAACCTGCAACCCCCCGAGATCAAGAGTCAGCATGCTCCATCCACACTGACTGAGCCAGGCAGCAGCCCTTGTCTGTGTTGGTTTAATGTCTAAGTCTAGACTAGTGGATCTCAACTGGGAGTGATTTTATTTCCCAGGGGACATTTGGAAATGTCTGGTAATATTTTTGAATGTCACAAGTGGGACTGGTATCTAGTGGGTAGAGTCCAGGATGCTGCTAAATGTCTTACAATGCACAGGCAAGATTTCCACAGGAAAAAAGTATGGAGCCCAAAATGCCAATAGTGTGAGGTTATGTAAGCCTATGCTAGACCATCAAAGCCCTCTAACAATTAACTCTGCTGAATACGCCACATTTACTATTTCTTTGTGTTTCTGTATTTCTCTAGAGACAACAGAGGCAGCAGGAAATAACAGCAATTGAGAGCACAGGTTCTGTTATCAGGCCACCTAGGCTTAAATCCCAGCTCCCGGACTCATTAGCTAGGTATCTAAATTACTTTAACTTTCCATGCCTCAGTTTCCTTAGCTTAGTACCAGTAACTGTATCAAGGTTGGTTATTTTTTTCAGAGTTGCTCTAGGCACCGGTGATAGCAGTGAACAAAACATAAAAATCTTTGCCCTCATGAAACTTACTTTATAGTGGAGACGTTTATGAGGATTAAAAGAGTGAGCGGTATAAACATGGCCTGGGACAGAGTAAGTCCTCCATAACTGTTGGCTTATATTTATTGTGAACAACAGGACTTTCAGCATGTCATTGTCATTAAATTACTGGTCAGTCAACTGTTTATGTTCAAAGTTTAAAATAGTACCCACCTAGTAGCCCCCTCTCACCCATGGTTTTCCGCTTTCTGTGTTTCAGTTACCCATGGCTCAACTGCAGTGATGACCCTTTTGACCTATCCCCAGAAGGCCACTGGTAGCCTCATGATGTGCATTAATACCTGTGTCATTCTACTCACTTCACCTCATCTCATAGGCATTTTATCATCTCACATCATCAAAAGAACAAGGGTGAGTACAGAACAAAATATTTTGAGATCATATTCATATGACTTTTACTACAGTAGACTATAGTTGTTCTATTTTATTATTAGTTATAGTTGTTAATCTCTTACTGTGCCTAATTTATAAATTAAGCTTTACCATAGGTATGCATGTATAGGAAAAAACATAGCATATATAGGATTTGGTACTATTTGTGCAATCAGGCATCCACTGCTGGGGGTAGGGGGTGTCTTAGAATGTATCCTCTGCAGATAAGGGGCTACTGTACTCAGTATTTACTGTAAAAGAATAAAGTTGTAATCTCTCTTGGTTTTCATGCTTCTGGTAAAGATACCTGCCCCTAATATGTCAAAAAGACAGAGGAGAAAAGTAATTCTAATACAAAAGTTCCAAAGAAAGATTAGCTGTGTTTTTATGCTAGCAAAGGCAGGATGTGAGAAGATTCTTAAATAGTGACAAGCAACACTTAAAAAAGAAAAAAAAAAATGGACTCAGCTATTCTGGAGAGTTCAGGACCAAAGAAAATAGGGCATATTCACTAGCTTAATCTGAGGATCATGCTCTATTACGAGTCCAGATAAAAAGGTTGAATCAATTCCATTTTCAGGAAAATATCAAGAAATTGACAAACAGCAACACAAATTACTTGTTTTCTGGCATTATGCCTTCTTCACTATTTATTACCAGACATGTAATCATTTACTAAACTAGAAGACCAAATGCAAGACCTGCTTATTTAGAGCCTCTATGGAAATACTTCGTTCAATAATAATTTAGTTTTAAAAGATCTTAGGATGAATAAATCAGTGTGTGTAAAACATTGTGTCTCTATCAGATTATATAAATAACAAATTAAAAAAGACATGTCTGCCGGAGATGGAATATACTTACTACTCTACCTTATTTCTTTTCAAATCTTGTATTTATGAACCAAATAATGCATCATGTAGGTAACTGTACTAGAAAATCTGGGTGAAGCTGTACCATTTTAAGCAGTACTGAGCTTTCTAGCAGTCTACATGAACAGGGAAAGCTGATAAACTACATTACTCCTTATAGCCTCGTTGTGAAAATAGAGCAATTCACTGGGTTTGAGTCAACTCTCAGCGACAGGTGCTTTTATATGAAGAATAATTTAAACTACATAGCAGCACACTGAAGATAGGAGAAGCTGGTATTGTGTCCCTTTCCAGGGTCATTGGAGCAAGGCATTTTGTGTTCAGTCCACATTGCTAGTCTTCCCTCAGCAGAACACTTTTAAGGGAAGGTGCCAATGACATTGCTAAAGAAATACCTCCCTCCATGCACTAAGTACATGCATAAAATGCACAAAATTGCACATTTCATATACAAACCCCAATAGGGGTTTAGAAAGACAGAGGGGAAAAAAAGATTTAAAAATCAGTTGCTATTGGGTTGTAAAAGTTCTTTATATATTTTGGGTATTAACTCCTTATCAAATATATGATTTGCAAATATTTCCTCTCACCTGGTAGACTGCCATTTTTTAAAATTTTTGTTTATTTGTTTTTTGAGATATAGAGTGCTTAGGGGAAGTGGGGGCGGAGATTGAGAAAGAGAGGGGGGGGGTGAGAGAGAGAGAGAGAGAATGAGAATGAGAATATGAATCCTGAGCAGGCTCTGCATCATCAGCTCAGAGCCTGATGCGGGACTCAAACCCACAAACTGTGAGATTGTGACCTGAGCTGAAACCAGAAGTCAGATGCTTGACTGTCTGAGCCACCCAGGCACCCCTGTTATATTGCTTTTTCATTTTGTTGTGCAAATGCTTTTTAGTTTGATTTAGTCCCACTATTTTTGCTTTTGTTGCCAGAATTTTTTTTTTAATGTTTTCGCCAACTAACAGCAATGTTCTGGATATTTAATTAGTATTGCAATTTTCTCCTATGGGAATACTTATTTGTGTGTGTGTGTGTGTGTGTGTGTGTGTGTGTGTGTGTGTATGAGTTTCAACGCTTTTGTATCATGCATAATTTCAATGACTGCTTAATACATAAAATCCATTGTTTTTTAAGAAATAAATATCAAAGCTGCTATTAACATTGCCAATAACAACCAATATAATTCTTCTGAGTAATAATACATTAGACAAAGTAAGCTTTAGTAGTGTTTTATATGTGTAACTGTGGCAATACAGTGAAAATTTATCTACTGTGCATAAAAAATATGTGGTTTTAGAAAACTATTCCACAGAAGAGATTTTGGTTGTCTCTTACTAAACTCAGATGCAAACCCGTTTATATGATTTGCTCTGAATCATGTGTTTCCCTTATGGGGAAGAAAGAAGGATTTAATTTAGTATAAGAAAAACAGGGTATCATAGAGGTTTGGCAACGAAGCCAGTATCATGACTTGGATTTTTACAAGGGCTCAACGCATAAAAGGTGCCACATATTCACAATGTTGTTAGAAGGGAGCAAGGTGGAAGAGGTGTGGGAACTACGGAGGCTATTTATTTCCCAAATTAGTCTGAAAGCTGTAGAGCAAACAGCTCATATGTGTATTTATGACTTTTTTGTTTTTAGTATCCTTCTAACACAAAATGGAGTATTGTACATTCTCAATTTGTCCTTGGTTTCAGTATACTATTAGACAGTAACACTTTCCAGATTATTCTAAAATTGAAGAGCTTTTATCACTAGAAATCATACAGCCTTATCACTTTGAGACTCAAAGAGTCTCAAATTAGGTTGTGAAAACATGTTTGTAGTTGTGACTTAGTTATTAAATTTGTTCTAAGGTAGTTCAGAGAAATATTAAAAATACTGTTACATGTTAAGTTTGTTAATGTTTTATACAGATAAGTATTTTATTTTTCTTTTAATAAAAAGGAGAAAATGTTATGTCGAAATCTGACTACCACAATGACTATGTCTGCAATTTATTTTTAAAATGAAAATATGTTGGCATGGAAAACTGTGCCCACAGTTAAAGGCAATGTTTTAAGAACAAGAGAAAAACACATAAGTGCCCTGCCTTTTCTTGAGACTCAATTCTTGAACCTTATGTGAAGAGATAACCACTGAGTTAGCAGTCTAAAAGAGTGTAATTTTTTTTTTTTTTTGCAAAACATGAAAAGTATATGTTTCCTTTCCCCGCATTTCTTCTAAATGCCGTTTGCCTTTAACTTAAGAACTAACTGCTTCCAGACATCCTGCTCAAACCTCAGTGATTCATTTACCCACCATCTCCTTAAGGTCTTAACTCTTTCTCTCCTTTCTCCTCTCATCATTTAGCAAATGGATCATCTCCCATTTCTGGGGGGTTAAAAAGAAAGGATTTCTTAGGTGCGAGTACCTCATTGATCCTCACTCTCAGCAAAAAGTATCAAAATTATCACCTTGATCATCACTACCACTTGAGCAGGACAGCGAGTGCTGCTCACACACTCAGCTGTCACACCTGTGCTTAAAATGTGACTATCGATCCTCACATAGACCCTCTGAGGTTACTATCTTCACTTTACAAAATGCATACACTGAGGCTCACAGGATTCACAAAGCTGTCAGAAGTCACACAGTGACAAGGCGAGGAAGAGGCAGCCCCAAGGCCTGAGCTGTGTCCTTTTCAGATCCCCAACTTTCAATAGCTGCCCCTGCCTTGAATCTTATCTCAGCCAATGAGACTTTTCAGTTCTGCCCTCCATCTTCTGCGTTTCTGCCCAATGGTACTAAAACACAACACAACATAACATAACACAACACTGTACTTTCCTCAGAGGTCCTTCCCTTTTTCCACAGACCAGTGACACACAGCCTCCTTTGCTGCTCGTCTTGTCTCCTTCTGCCTCACTGCCTGGCATCACCCCAAGACCACATCTATCTGAAGCAGAATAATGAAACCTTCCCAGTTCCAATTTAATTTTAGATTCCCTATCTCTTTTCCATCTTCCTATTCTCTAAGGCTTCAGAATCATTTTCCAGTCTTAGATGCTCAGATAAGATTATCACAGCATAATCATAAACACTGCCTCACATTCCCAATTACAGGTACCAAAGAATTTAAGTACAAATAACTGTAAAGCATGGGTTTACAAAAGCACCCAACAGGAACTGAGTATCTTGTTTTTCCCAGTAGGAAAAAAAGAACATGGTGTAATGCTGTAAGTATAAATATGAAAACATTATTATAGACTAGGAACAATAAAGACAAAAAATTAAAAATATTAGGCTCACATACAAATTCATTTGTTTTACTTCTGGGTTATTTGTAGATAATTTCTAATCCAGCTTTTCAACAAAACCTTAAATAACACCAACATGTTCATTTACAATCTATAAATACTTTTTAACAGATTTAAATAATTTTGGAAGTAACATCAAGAATAATTCAATTAACTCCATGCTAGTTACAGACAAAATGTGTCTATCACATTAATAATTGCTACATATCCTGAGTGTTATGGCACCATTACCTTTTAGAACACTTGATACAAAACACTTGAATTACAAAACACATTATAGGCAAAAATACCTAAAATAATTTAGGTAATTCTTTCACTTGTAAGTCATCTGAGTGACTCTTAAGGAGCTTTTAAATGGCAAGGTTAAATGGCACTTAATGGTGAGAACAGAAATAGGATTCTTCAAATATACGCACTAATCCACCAAAGTAATTTCCTGTCAAACATTCAAGAATCAGGTGACATTTCTGGCTGTCACCCACACATCACCCTAGAGAACACACAACTAAAGACATCTCCATCACTGCCTTTGTTTAGGCTCTTATCTCCCCAAGAGTCTTTTAACAACATTCAAATTCACCTCATTTTAACTAGGCTCTCTCCTATTTAGAGCATCCTCCTCACTGAGCCTTAAATTCTTTTTTGTTTTTTTTTTTAATTTTTTTTCAACGTTTTTTATTTATTTTTGGGACAGAGAGAGACAGAGCATGAACGGGGGAGGGGCAGAGAGAGAGGGAGACACAGAATCGGAAACAGGCTCCAGGCTCTGAGCCATCAGCCCAGAGCCTGACGCGGGGCTCGAACTCACGGACGCGAGATCGTGACCTGGCTGAGGTCGGACGCTTAACCGACTGCGCCACCCAGGCGCCCCTTAAATTCTTTTTTGAACTAAAACCCAAACAACAATAATAAACCCTATGCAATAGGACTTTTAAAAGAAAAAAGTACTTGGTAGCACAAATACACATTACCTGGACCTAACTAAGTTCTCACTAAATAGCAGCTAAACTTGAATGTTCTAGGAGAGATTTCTTGAAAAGTAAAATGATGTCACGTCCTTGCTTTACAAAGTTGCTGGCTCTCTGCTCTTTTTTCTTCTTTTGAAAAAATGTTTATTTCTGAGAGAGACAGAGAGAGTGCGCGTGCACGTGTGCGGGAGAGTGCATGCAGGGGTGGGGCAGTGAGAAAGAGGGAGACAGGATCTGAAGCAGACTCTGTGCTGACAGCAGAGAGCCCTACATAGGGCTTGAACCCATGAACTGTGAGATCATGACCTGCACTGAAGCCACACACTTATCTGAGCCACCCAGGAGTTCCTCTCTGCTCTGTCTTAAATACAAAGTACAATGGTTTGTATAGGACTATAATTTAATGAATGAGGAACCTGATAATTTGACCTGAGGTTAAAGTTTACTGTTGAATGACCTATGCAAAAAGCAACTGTAATACCACACATGGGAACATAAAATGATCATAGGGTATATTAAAGTAGTTTAATTTTTAAAAAAATTTTTGAATATTTATTTTTGAGAGAGAGAGAGAGAGAGAGAAAGCATGAGCAGGGGAGGAGCAGAGAGAGAGGGAGACAATTTGAAGCAGGTTCTGGGCTCTGAGCTGTCAGCACAGAGCCAGAAGCAGGGCTTGAACTTACAAACTGGGAGATCACAGACCACAAGATCAT
Source organism: Prionailurus viverrinus (assembly GCF_022837055.1). Taxonomy (NCBI): domain Eukaryota; kingdom Metazoa; phylum Chordata; class Mammalia; order Carnivora; family Felidae; genus Prionailurus; species Prionailurus viverrinus. The sequence continues at coordinate 49,379,127 of NC_062567.1, read as the reverse complement.
GACCTGAGCCAAAGTCAGACACTTAACCGACTGAGCCACCCAGGTGCCCCTATAGTTTAAAAGAATACTTATTTGAAAAATTAGAGTCACTTGTATAAAAAAGTTTTATTTACAGAAGTCTAATGGAGTTTTAAAATAAAACTAAGCAGAACTCCAACTCAGAAACATTTCAGTAGTCAGAATATTCTTGGGGTGCCCTGTGTGGCTCAGTCAGCTAGGCATCTGACTCTTGATCTTGACTCAGGTCAGATCTCCCGGTTCATGAGACTGAGCCCCATGTTGGGCTCAGCGCTGACACTGCGACAGTGTGGAGCCCGCTTGGGTATTTTCTCTCTCTCTCCTCTCTGCTCCTCCCCTGCTCTCATGTGTTCTCTCTCTCTCAAAATAAATAAACTTTTTTTTTTTTTTTTACCATTTTATTTTTTTGAGAGAGACAGAGTGTGAGTGGGGGAGGGGTAAAGAGAGAGGCAGACACAGAATCCGAAGCAGGCTGCAGGCTCCAAGCTGTCAGCACAGAGCCCGATGCAGGGCCTAAACTCATGAACTGTGAGACCATGACCTAAGCCGAAGTTAGACGCTTAACCTACTGAGCCACCCAGGAGCTCCAATAAACTTAAAAAAAAAAAAAAAAAGAATATTCTTAGCATTTAAATGCAATAATGTGGCATTCAATGCCATACTCAATATATATAAACATAGAATTGCATTAATTCAGACAACTCTACTACTTGCTAATGAATGCTAATTACTAATGTTTTATTGTAACATGCATTAAATAGAAGTTTACTACCATTGGTAAGGAAGCAAACAACAAATTAGAAAAAGTTGTATTTAAGCACTATTTCTTCTATGTGTGGTCATATACCACTTTAAAAAGTTAATCTAACTCTAACCTACACATAAAGAACCACATGATTTCAAAAAAGATCCAGTTATTTTACTGTAGGTGAAGCATTCTTCCCAATAGTCAAACTGACAGAATAGCTCAATTCAAACAGAAAAAAAAAATCAGTAATTACTGAATTTTACTCTTCTTCACTGCAGTGTTTCATCATTTTAATACTGCAAGAGCTTTATCTGAGCAATCACCTCAAGAACAAAAAGGTAGTTACTACTACCAAGTCAAATGATACTTCTATGAAACAAAGATTTTATAAACAACAACAAAAGGTAGCTTTTCTTCCAAAATGGCTATATTTTTGTGTAACTTAAATACTTCATTCAATATGACACAGGCACTGGTGACACAGCCTTAATGATAATATAAATAAAGAAACAGGAAGAGTAATATAACCATAATCAAAATATAAAGGGGAGACCAATTAGGGATTGATCATGCTTAGAAGGGAAAGAGCAGGAAAGATGTCACAGAAATGGGTGCCATTTGAACTGAGCTTCAGGATCAGCAAGAGTAGTCGGTCAGATGTGGTGAGAGTGCAGCACATACTGAAAAGAGAGGATACAGAAATGGGGCAGAAAATCTAGGCTTTGAGTAACAACACACTTACACATAAAACATTTAGCATATAAGTTTTGAAGCAATGTATTTCCTCTACTCCTAGGAGCAAATATATTTTTTATAACTCTGAAAAGGTTCAACGCACTTGTGACGCACGCGGCACTTAATTAAGGCTCCATTTAGTCAACAAATCATTATCCCTGAGTACTGAGAAATTTCTCACGTACAGATGAGGTGGGATAGAAATCTGACCCAGAATAGCAGGGGTAAGGCTCACTTCCTACGATAGAGATAGATACAATAAGTAGAGCCACCAATGAAATCCAGTGGCCACTGCTGGCTATGGACTTGGCAGGTACTGTACTCCTGAGATACAGTTTCTTCTAACAGAGTACAGGTCATGGTATCCTATTAGTTGGTTTGCTAACTAGTAGGTTTGCATTATCAGAGTGAAAATGAAATCTCTCCAATACAAAGATCAAGGGGGTCTCCTCATTCATTTAACTTGCTTAATCAATTCATTTACTCATAGTCAAATATTTATTAGGCATCGATTATGCGCAAGATTTTGTACTGTATGCCCTAGAGAACAAAAATACAGTTTAAGACTATTAGTAACTTCAAGAATATTTCATCTGAGTTTTATTATGCTAAATTTCAAACTTAAAGAATGGCGCAATTATATTTTTCCATCAGGCTTCAATACTGATGGAAAGAGTTCCTTAAAGCATACCTATTCATTAGAAAACAGACAAGTACTTTATTCTCTACTGCTTTAGATTTCAGTAAAACTTTTATGTCAGTTTCAGGTTATTTCCTCCTGCAGTTCTGCTCATCTTCCCCTGACCCCTCCTTTTTGGCCAGATTTAATTTCCTGTTCATACAAAGAAGTTTAAGTAACTTCCCTTCAACTTTAGTAGCATTTAGGCCAATGACCTCTGATGTCATAACGCCTCAAAAACATCTTTGTTTAATATGTATACTGAATATATTATAATTCATTGTGACTACTGTAACTTTCTGATTAAGTTTAAAATATAGGCTATTTTAAAAACATGTTAAAATATTTTAAGTGGATTCAAGATAAAATTTTAAAGGGAATAAAAATATTCATGAGTGCTCCATATACTTAAATTTTCTGGCTTTGGGCAGAATTTTCAGCTTCCAGCTGAAAATCTTGCAACTCAAGGGAAAAACTGTGAATCGTGAATTAAGGCCGTCAAATCAAATAAAATGAACTTGAGACCCTACTTCTGTATTTCTCTGCTTCCAAATATAGAAGTATAATGTACTAGGAGTCATGAATGAGGCAGTTATTGCAAATTCCTCAAGTCTGGTATTTTTGCACATTCACAAATAAAAAGATGACGTAGATAATTTCCTTTCAATACTTACGTAATTCACACAAAAATGTGTACAAGGAGTCTTATTCTTTGTTTCAGTAAATTGATGTGAAAATATTTAAAATATTAAGAATTTCCATATTGCTCTTACTTCAACTAGACTTAAAAAGCAGATGGTGCCTGTTCTTTAAGAGTAAACTTTATTTGAAAATTCTTCTAAAAAAACCTTGAAATCACAAGGCTGCTACTAAACCCGCAAAAAAAGAATTATACCAGAAATGGCAAAATGTAAAAAAGTAAAAGACTTTAAAGGCTTCAGTTTTACTATATAAATAGTATGATATTAAAATATTATTCATCTCCTCACAGTGGAGAAGAGAATTATAAGCAAAATAGCTACAGACAAAAAAAGTCTTGCCCAACCTAATCTACTCCTTAAATTAATGGTTTCAAAACAAGTAAATCAATATACATAGTGAAATTCAAAGAAGCATGAATATTGTTAGTAAGAAATAAATCTTTAAAGACATGTTGCCCAGCCTTTATAGCCAATTGCAGTAGTAACTTTATTTCTTTAAATGCCAAAATACTGTCTATAATAATTTCCTACCATTATATTGCTTTCAAATTTTAGGTTAATGAAGATTCCTGTTTCGAATCACATTACTGAAACACACCAAATAATTAAAAACTTAAGTAAATAGAAGCAGCTTCAACCAACTGTTAATTAGTTTAAGTTAGTATTAATATACATGCTAATAAAAACATTATGTAATGAATACTGTTAACATCTCCACAGGAATTTCTGAGAATTGTTCATTTAGTTCTCTTTAAGGAACAAAAAAATATATACAAGCTTCTCTTCCAAGTAAGTTAAAAAATAGACAAGATAAATTTAAAAATTTTAATGAAAATCATTGGGCTTTAAAGCAACATGCAACTACTACACATTTATGTAGTTTAAAGTTAAGGACAGACTAAGAGGAAGATTGCATTTTAAAATACCCAAGTCATTTGAAAACCTAATGATGTACAGTATTTACATTGTTACAAAAATACAACACTTTGGTTATAGAAATATTTATGTCAATTTTTTACACTAGGCACTGTGCCTGGCACTAGGGCTACAAAGATTATTTACCACAGGATTGTGAGCGGAGAAAAAAGTCCTAACTAATGCTCATTTAGCCATGACTTATTTATTATTAATACATAAAAGTAACAAGAAATACTCACCAGCCTTCATCAAAATCACATTTGTGAACAGACATTCAACCATAGGCAAAAAGGATACTGGAATAAAAATCAGACTCCACTCCTTTTGTCTTTGAGCTGCTCCCAAATGAACACTGTAGGGACGAAGCACTAAGGAAATGCACTGTGGCTGTCAGGCTGGTCTGCCACTCTGCAAGTCTGACACCAGACTGACGTCACGCACCAACATGTCAAATGCAGCCACAAATTCAGGCAGCTTCTCCAGGAGGAATCTGTTGTGATTATGCATGCCTTCCAGCCATAAGAGTGAAATATGATTTCAATTCTCTTTAAAGTTGGCATATATCATAGGGTAAAATATCAGCATATATGGTTACAAACAGCTCTTGAAGAAAACATGCCGTGAGTAATTTTAAATAACCTTAGCTCAAAATAAATAGACATTTCCTGTTAAAACTGTAAGCATACCAATTTAAACAACTCCTCTAAAAACATTTTTTGTTGTTGTTTCCAAAGTTGATACATACTTATTTCAAAAATTCAAGCAATAAAAAGGCATAAAGAAAGCTAAAATTACCTGGTGTTCCACTACCCAAAAATAATAGCTGCTTAGATTTATTGATCATTTACTATGTCAATCACTTTATAAACTCATCTGAGCCTCATAACCCAACAATAGAATTTCTTCATTTTACTAAAGAACGTGAGACCCAGAATAGTTATGGAACAGTGCTATTAGGCGACAGAGCAGGACTCAAACCCAGATAGAGTGTCTCTACTGCCTATGTATTTGATCACTAAATTATACTATCTAGCAGTCAAGATACCAATTGTTTAAATTCTGGTAGACCAGAGTTTGTATATGTATACAGATCTCAATATAAGAAAATCAAACTACATATGTTGTTTGCAACCTACTTTTTTCATTCAACAATATGCCACGGACAGTTTCCCATGTCAATAAATATACTCTTTTTTTTTTTTTTTTAATTTAACGTTTATTTTTGAGACAGAGAGAGACAGCATGAACAGGGGAGGGTCAGAGAGAGAGGGAGACACAGAATCCGAAACAGGCTCCAGGCTCTGAGCCGAAGTCGGACGCTCAACCGACTGAGCCACACAGGGGCCCCAATAAATATACTCTTAACTCTTCCTTTTTTGATGGCTGCCCATCATAATTATGCAAACCTGATTCCTACAGAACACTTTATTATTAATTTTTTATTATTATAAACAGTAATATTAACTGTCCAGATATCTTCGTGTTTTCTTGTGTTTAGCTACACAGGATAATTCTTAGAAGTGGGGCAAACAGGTCAAACTATGTGCGTACTTTCAACATTTACATGTTTCGTCCTCCAAAAGGGGGTAACAATATGTATTTGTATTTCAATGCATTAGGTTTCTCCTTTCCCCACAAACTGGGTATTAACAATTACTTTTCTTCTTTCCGAACCTAATAGAATATACAAACAATCACACAGTTCTAATTGTGTGTGCGTGCTTGTGTTTTAACTGCAAGTGAGGTCAAGTCTTTTCTTTGTATGCCCATCCTCACAGGAGGCGGTCCAGCTTCCTGGTCACAAGCACCTGGCCATGGAGTCAGAGACAGTAGTCAAGCTCTTTTTCTGGGCACAGGCAAATTACTTTGCTTCTCCATGCTTCCATTCCCTTATATAGAAAATACAGATAACAATTTAATCTTCATGGGATTTTTGTGAGAATTATATGAGGAAAATCGTCCCAAGCGACTGGAACAGTGCTTACCAAAAAATAAGTGTTTAATTGTTATCTCATATTTAATGACCGACCATATTTGTTCTGCATTTCATACCCTTTGCCCAAAATGGGGATTTCTTAACGGAGTACATGAACACACCATTTTATAAAACATGTTGTAAATACCTTGTTAGAGTGCTAATGACATAAAAATGTTCAGTGACCTTAGTTGTGAGTTGTCTTACAACTAAATCTAGAGTGTAACGTAACTGGCGCTGAAAACACTCCTTTCATATGAAACTGCTACAGCAAAAATTAAAAATAACATCTCAAGTTGAGAAAACAAAATTGTTTCATCATGTAGCTTGAAATATAGACAAGCAAGCCAACACAGTTTGCTATAACCAGAAGGGTTTGCATATGTTTTAGAAAAGTAGTGATTCACGATCTTTCCCATTTTTTCAAAGTGAAGGTTTTGCTGGTCTCAATTAAATTTAAATTTTTCACACAAAGAAAGAAAACAAAACCCATTCTTGAAAACATCAAAGTCAACCACTTTTCTCACAGTTCTGAAAAGTTCTATAGCCCCTTTTAAATGACACAAATAGTAACAACCTATAAACAAAAAATATATGGAGATTGAAATGTATTAAACTTATAGTCCTACTCCCAAACCAAACAATGTATTATTATTATATAATAAAGCCTTCAACTATTCTCATTATCAGGCTACTTATAACAAAACATCTCTAAAAATACTGAGAATAAAGTTTTATATTATTCTAGCAGATTTGGTTTAGATGTATTCATTGTTGTATATGCTATAAAATTATCCTATGCAATGGCAAACATTTCTGTAATATGTTTGTAGAATCACAGTGGCATGGTGGTTCTGCATATGGCTGCCAGGGGGAAAACAATAATACTGCAGCAGCAGAGATCTGTCAAGATTCTGGAAGATTAACAGGAATACTGAGAACTAACAAATCGACCAAGTGTTTGGTTTATGGAGTTGCCAGCACCCTGTGCAATTTCTCTAGAACCTGGGAGGCTTGGCTTCCCCCTGCTCCAATCACAGCTTACAGAAGGACTTCCACAGGGATAAAGAGGGAAAAAGGTCCCTCCCTTTAAGGCCATAACAGCGTAGAACTGACAGTTTAATAGGGAAAAGAGAGCTTGTTTGTAAACAGATCATTATACCATAACCTGATTTGCAGAGCACAGAAGAGGAAGTGGCTAAATGCCTGGGGGAATCTGGAAAAGGCTTAACAAAGTAAATGACAGCTGGCCAAACTATTTCAAGAGGAGATTTCAGTGAGCGGTAGCAGTAGTTGTAAAAGTACAAATTTAAGATTAATCTAAATTTTACACTGGTGCCTAATTAACAGAGAAACTATTCATTTAAGGGGAAAAAATGCATACCAAAAAGGCAATTCTCCCAAATGCCTTATAAGATTCTGTCCTGCTTTTCCTAAATGTCAGTGATATCTAGTTTGGTTTTCTCAATTCTGCTCAAACCACATTTTAGAAAAGGAAGCTGAGGCATACTGTGGATATATGTCCCACTACTATGTCAGAGCTAATAAACTTCTTTAAATCAGTAGGAAATCTTAAATCTCAATTAATCGTGACTCCCTTTTCATGTATCTCTACGCTATAGGGCATGACTCATAAAAAGCTACAGAAGAAAGTCCAACAAGAGTCTCCAAAACATTCGCCACCAAATAATGTGTTTCAGTATATTCTTTAGGGATGTTTGTGATAATGACTAAAGATTCAATTGTGAGGACTCTAATTTTTTCATTTAACTTCACTTCTCAGTGGCAATTAAAACTCTTGACTACTCACTTCTTGGAAATGTCACCCTTTATCTTAACTTATGTAACCTGGTTCCCAGCTGATGTGAGAACAAAGGCAAAAGAAAAAAATTAAATTTCCTTACAACTTACAGACCACTGACAAGTCCTTGAGACAGGCAGAGTGACCTTCCTCCAGGAACTCAACTGCCTTGATGTCAATACTTTGCTAAGGGCAAAGGTAACCTTGGCTTAACATTAGCCCGACCTCCAGGATCCTGTAAGTCTCTTTTAACATATAATAATTTCTTTGGAAACTTCCTTTATCTCTAACCACCCCCGCGCCCCCTCCCCCACCTCCCGCCCCAAGATAATGTTAGCAATCATCCTCCAAGCAAATGCCCATTTATATACATCTGAAGGATCTCATGATTAGACAGTAGCAAATGACGATTTCCTCTAAGGTCCTGGAAACCTTACTTCCAAATTCCTTAGGGATTTAACGCTATTCCTAACTCCCTCCCAACTTGAACGTATATACTTGAAAGTTTATAATCTGCCACCCCTCACAACCCCAGTGCACCTCTTTCTGCCCCTTGGGTCCTGTCCCTGTGCTTTAATAAAACCACACTTTTTGCAAAGATGCCTCAAGAATTCTTTCTTGACCGTTCACTTTCGAACCCCAACATTTTCTTATCACCAGCCTTCACTTTGCAAAACAAGCTTAATTCCAAACTACTCAAACCAGCACACAACTGTCTCCATAATTTGGTGCCAATTTACTCATCACTAACACCCAAAGGAGAAGTCCTCTTAATGGGTGAGAAACAAATCTACTAATCTCTTTTGCACATACTAATAGTGCTAAGTAACAGAAAGTACTCTAATGTTCTATCAGTTGATTACTGATTTTTATCTCTTAGGTCAGTAATATAAATCTTTCAGATCAGAAAAATACTAGGACATTGAGAAGGCCACAAATGCTTGTTTCTGATGTGTGTTTTTTCCAACACCACTAAGCATTTAACTCAATTCTGACACCGTGTACCTGGAGACATGTTAGAACACACAGGTTAAGGGCTCTGTCCCACAAGACTGCCTCCACTTTAGGTAACAATCTTTATTTTGTTTATTTATTTATTTTGAGAGAAAGAGAGAGTGTGAGTGGGGAGAGGGGTCGAGGGAGAGGAGGAGAGAATCTTAAGCAGGCTGCACAGAGCCCAACATGGGGCTGGATATCTCATGACCTGAGGAGAAATCAAGAGTCAGATGCTTAACTAACTGAGCCATCCAGGTGCCCCTAGATAACAATTTTTTTTTTAAGTTTTATTTATTTTGAGAGAGAGAGATAAGGAGCAAGTGGGGGAGGAGCAGAGAGAGAGAGGAAGACCAGAATCCTCAATGTGGGGCTCAAACTGACAAACCGTGAGATCATGACCTGAGCTGAAGTGGGATGCTTAACCGACTGAGCCACCCAGGTGCCCCCCAAATATATTTCTTACATATATCACAGTATTCATATGCAGTTACAAAAAAGTAAAGTAAGAATACCAACAGCCTCCTTTTGCTTTCTCCCAAATTTGCAAACTCACTTATCTTGGCACTATACCATATCTTCATGACTTAAAGAGAAACACCAAAGTGCACTAATTAGAAAAGTACATTAAAGTTTGCAAATATGAGGATCTCTCTCAAATATCTTTATTAGCTTCTGTTAAAAGGCAGTAATCAGGCAGACAGTGAATCAAACTCACAGAAATTAAACACTAAACCCAAAGATAGCCTGACAGAGATCCCAGGCCAACAACTTCTTCTAAACACTAAGTTATCATCATTGAACACTGTGAAAATTAGTAATGGGAATCCTCACTAAAATGGAGTCAGGAGGTTTTGGCACTGGGCACTATGTCCTACTGTTACTAAACCATCTATCATTGCTGCTAACTCAGGATTTGAATGGGTAAGCCCTTGTGCACCGTGTGGCCAACTGCTCTGTTCCGGGGATCCTGAGGAGGCTGAACATATTGAAAGCATAGCTCCTGGCTGGGTTTGCCAACACTGTTGTCGAACAAACTCAGACAAACCCGTTACAAGAGAAGGCAATAGCTCATAAGATGAGCGTTTGAAAAAGAGAAAGGGAGAAATTTATTTTAGATGCTGGCAGCCAGGGAAGGCGGCAGGCTCAAGCCTTAACAACCACCTCTGCTGGCAATATGGACACCTAGATCTTTATAAGGAGAGGTTGGGAGCAGGGGTACATGCAAGAGAGTAGGCAGGGAACCTGTGATCATGGGTGAGAGGTGGTGAGGTCAGTGTGTGTTCTGCCCATGATCATGGGCAGGGAAAGGGTTGGGCTGAGTGTGGTTTTCTAGGCATTCTGCTGCTATCAGAGCTTTTCTGGCCTGGTGGCTGTAATGCTGTGGTCACTGCAAAATGTCTTCGTCAATGCCTCAAGACAGTGTGACAAAAACAGAACAATAAGAAACAAGAACAATGGGTTTCAGAGCATGAGTTGTGAAGTTGCCTTGTCTATTTCTGGTTTCACCTGTTAGGGTCTATAGTTTAAGCAAGAGAACTCCCTGACACTAACACTCCTGGTCAACTGCATACCCAACAGAAACAGATGGACTTGGCCTTGCAAGTAGACTCTACTCTACTACTTCAGTGGAGGAAGAGAGGCTTTCTTTATCTCCCTCCACTAACCCCAACAGCTCAGCCAATGAAAAGCTACTATACTTCCTACTCCTAGGTTGTTCCAATGGACTTTAGTTTATAACACTCTTCCCAACAAAGCGTACCTCTCCTTTGTTGCCTGGTTTTTCTGCAGCTTGTTTGTCCTAGATTGCAATTTTTTTTTAATTCCAAAATAAACCCATTTTTTTTTTTTTTTTACTGGTAAAATAACTGGCAGCTTTTATTTTTAAGGTTAACAACACTGACATTAGCAGTTTTAGATATTCTCAACTTACTACCCAAGAAAAGGCCAAGCGTTGTTCTATGTTATCATCTTGGTTTTCTATTAGAGCTAAAATTTCACAACACAGCAAATTCGGAAAAAGTGGAAGAGCCAAATGATTTAAGAATCAAATTAATCCATAAACACCTGCTTAGGAAGGGACCAATTATAATGAAAGTCCTTTGTACCACTAGGATCTTCTTCCCCAGGGAGTGATAGCTATTAAAATATACTTGCTAACAGGACTCAGCCTTCTAATTTGAAAATGTCCACTTCTTAGGTCATCAATTAACAAGTTTGGTGCTTGAAATCCAGTTTAATAAGATGATGACTTAGCCATTTTATACTCCCTTTTATTTCATCTAATCCTTTCTAAATTCTTTCCACTTTTTGCGTGAGATTGATAGCCACAGTTCTTCCTTTGCGTGAGACTGATAGCCACAGTTCCTCCTTCTGAACTGTCATAACTTGTGTACCTCATCAGTTTATAGGATTTAGGTCCAGCTCAAATGGTGCATCCTGAGAAGTTTCCCTCAATCTCCCTCACTCAGATAGCGCCAGTACGTATCTGGAACAATTAGCATAACCAGTAAAATATTCAATCATGCATATTTACATCTCAAAGAATCTGCCAATAGGGATGTATATAAACTATTTTGCACGATAAACACAAAGCGTATACCCATGGAGAGCAGACTGACTCTAGTAAGTTCATTTATATAAGCAAATACAAACCAAAGTGAAAGAATTTAAAAGGCAACAATGATAGGGCCATTAAAACTGATCATCTTTCTTCCCTTTTCCTATTATCACGTGACATATCAACTTCTCAGCTAAAAGTGAGATGTCTGGTTATATTTATATCTCCTTTGAATATGTGAACTCATCTCTGAAGACAATTTCACTTGATAGGAAAAAAAAAACTGGATTTTGAGTGGTGAATTTAATGGGCTCTGGAATCTTTAACTACATTTTCACCTTAACCATTACAATTCTAGAAAAATTCCAAGTCAAAGTATATGTGTGCAAGAAACAAATGATGCTAACTTTCAATTTAGTAATTTTGTACTTAAGTGTGCAATGGTAACTAATAGGAAATTGGGGGTACTTGTGTTTTATGAAAAATAATCTGAAATTCTAGCACAATAAAGAAATTCAGACTTAGGAACATGTTGATGACTATGAAATAATAAATCAACAACCAAGTTATAGGAGCAAGAAAATAAATATAAATTTAGCTAAGCTCTAGCTTCCTTGCCTAGGTTCTATTTCAACTCTGGATGAATACACATTTTTGAATGATAGTTTGTAACTTATATTCTATCTACATATCTATTGATTTTCATTCTGAAAGAAATTTTAAAATCTAACTGGTTTTCTACAGAGCCTGATTTACTAACAAAGCATCTATTATCCAAGTAACTAAGTCAATTCTACACTTGAACCATCTGCTTAGAAGACAGTCTGTTTTTGATGCAAGAATAAAATCAAACATATGACAGTGTTACCAGTTTCATTATCATAAAAAAATAGTCTCAAAGAAACTATAATGGTTTTGTGAAAATAGAGGAAATTTCATTTAAAATGTCAGGAAGCCCTGAAGGGGGAGCTCTGATGCACTACCACTCACATCCCCAATAGGAGGAAGCTTACTTAAAAATATTTTCTTTTAATGTTTTATTTATTGTGGCTTAGAAATTTTCCTTTTAATGTTTTATTTATTTTTGAGAGAGAGACAGAGTGTGAGCGGGGAGGGGTAGAGAGAGAGGAAGACACAGAATCTGAAGTAGAATTCAGGCTCTTAGCTGTTGGCACAGAGCCCGATGCAGGGATTGAACCCACAAACAGTGAGATCATGACCTCAGCCAAAGTCAGGCTTACCTGACTGAGCCACCCAAGTGCCCGGGAAGAAGCTGACTTTACATGCCCCAGCAGTACAAAGAATTTCTCCTTGCCCATCAACAGCTCAGCCAATGAGAAACTGCCACACTCAGCCAGTGAGAAGTTGTCACCACCCAGAACTCTTCAGCCCCTCCTGGCTGTCTCCTTTCTTTCATAAAAGCAAGCCCTTCTCTGTTCTCCACACTTGCCTATGGTTTGCCATACTCAGCTTGTCCTGAATTATAATCTTCTGCTACTCCCGAATAAACTCATTTTTCTGGTAAAATAGCTGCTTTTTTACAGTCAACAGCTGCTTTTGTGTGTTGGCTTGAGTTGCCCAATAAGAAACTCATGCTTACTCTCTTGAAAGAAGGCAAGAAATCATGCACGTTTTTAAAAAGTTTTACTACCACGGAACATGACAGAATACATTGTGGAGACTCATGATCCAGACATAGCCTTGGGAACTAAGAGATACTTTTATATCTACAACTAACTCAATGAAAGTAACTGACTTCCTTAGTTGTCCCTTTGTCAGGAGATTACATTGAAAAAGGACTTTACCTCCATTTTGACCTCAGTCTGTACTTTCTAACTGATTAAGTTCTTCTTATCTTTGAACTCCGGCACAAGACCCAATGTGCAAAGCATCTTGTGATGGGAACTGAAACCATCCCCTCAAGCATTAACTGCCCTGACAACCAACGAGACCCCACATGACTGATCTGAAGACCATGGTCGACGTGACCTTTACTGCCCAGCTGTGTATGTACTCACTGACCTTTGTTCCATACTTTCCATATATAAACTGAGAAGTATTTTCAGCACTTCAGAGGCAGTCTTTGAGACATCAGTGCACTGTCTTCCTGGTGTTGGCCTCATTGAAATAAATCCCTCTCCTGTTTCGCCACCATAGGTCTCTGTGCCTTTGGATTTTGTCAGTGGCAAATGGCCAAACCTGCTTTATTTGGGGCCCCCGGAGCCAGGTGCTCTTCCTGCACCCTTGAGCCCCAGTTACAACATAACAAACACAATCAGGTGGTCTTATGGCAACAACCCCAACCACGACAATTTGCTTATCAAGGCCAAGTTTTATTGAGGTGTGAGCATTTCCCCTTAAGACCAAAAACAAAACTGGTTTTAACTTGCCAAACTTCTACACTTACATTTCAGGCACAAGAGAGATAATTTCTTTTTATCTCTCTGTTTATCTATCCATCTATCTTAAGAAAGACAGAGTGTGCGTAAGCAGGAGGGGCAGATGAGGAAAGAGAATCTTAAGCAGGCTCCAACATGGAGCCTGACATGGGGCTCGATCCCATGACCCTGGGATCATGACCTGAGCTGAAATCAAGAGTCAGACACTCAACTGTCTGAGCCACCCAGATGCCCAAATTTCTTTGTTTTTAAATCTCATTTGTACAAATTCCTTGGCCCACAAGATTTTTCTTTTAGATGAAAATTTTTCTTTTAGATGAAAATACTTTATTTTGGAAGTTTACTGGAAATGTTACACATTTGCTATCTAGTGTTAAAGAGAAAAATCAAGCAAACAAACCTGGGTTGAGATTTAATCTCCTTGGCTACTGTTAATACATTTTTAAATTCAGTCAACAAATATTTATTGAGGATAGTGTTTCTTTTGTAGAAACACTAGATCCTGTGAGAAAATTAAAAAAAGAAATGAAATGTCCAAACTAGTTATGGGTAAATAAGTACATAATTAAAATACAAGTAAGAATATGAGATGCTATAACATAAATGAATTCTGGAACCAGAAAGCCTAAGGCGCGATTTTGGATCAGGCCTTAGGAAAACTACTGTACTTCTACGTGCCTCAGTTATCTCTAAAATGGGTATAACAATAGTATCTTCTTCATAGAATTTTTATGAGGATTAAATGAATTCAAACATTAAAGCCCTTACAACAGTACTTGATACATAATTAGAGTTCATTAAATAATAACTATTATTGTTCTGAAAGACGTGTGGACCAAAAAAGCTGAGGTAAGTGAAATGGCCTGTCAGCATGAACCCAATAAAGATGGGTGGGATCTGGAAAACATAAATTAGGAAGGTCATGGTGAAAAAATATTGTGGTAAAAATGAGATGACTAGTTTGACTTGGTTATAATGCAGTGGTTTAGAAAGGTAGGTTGGGAACAGGGTTGAAGGTTGTGAACATTAGACAGAATAGCCTGGGTGTCATCTGACAGGCCATGGAGAGCGACTAAAGAGAGAAGGGTTATGACCAAAGGAGATTTACCAGCAAAGATTTATAAGTGACATAGAGGGCTAGTGAGTTTTCACAAATGCCATTGAGAAACTTGATTTTCCTTTACAGCAGTTTTGCTTACATATAAAGTAAGACTTATACTAACAACCTCATCACTACAAATGAAAGCACTAAAGCTGGGATATAAACAGGCTTCCACTATCTGGAAATGAACTGAATGAGTAAGCAAACGAATATGAAAGAAAATGAGATTTGATACTAACTTGAAAACAGGTTTGACTCAGCTCATATTACTGTTTAGATTGTTTTTTTAAACGTTTTCTATTTTGAGATAAAAGAGAGAAAGCGTGTGTGCTCGCAGGGGCATAGACAAAGGGAGAGAGAGAATCCCAAGCAGGCTTTGTGCTAAGAGCATGAGCCCGATGTGGAGCTTGAACTCATGAACTGTGAGATCACAACCTGAACCGAATTCAAGAGTGGGATACTTAACCGACTGAGTCACCCAGACGCCTCGGGATTATGAGTGAAACGTTGTCAATGAACTCAACACGGCCAACCTTTGCCAACTGCTGATGGTACACACTGGTCACTGCCACACACTGCCCACTCTCCCTTTCCTGCTCAGTCTCAGTCAGGGTAGCAACGCACCCAACTAAAGCATTCTGTTTCCGGGCTTCTCTTGCGATTAGGTGTTAATGAGGTGTGCCCACTGAGATATAAAGAAGAATGTCTTATGGAACCCCTGGAAAGGATGCTTAGAGGAAGCTGACTCAGCTAGAAAATACATGCTTTTGCTCTTCTGATCTTTCTCCTTTTGGACATAAGGACAGCCACTGTGGTCCATGAAGTAATCTTGACAAAAGAAGTCTCATGTTAGGATGGTGAAACAGGAAGACAGAAAGGTCTAGGGCCCCGATTTCAATCTTAAAAGGCCTGTCTCTGAGATTGCTCTACTTGAGAAGATAAACTACTCTGTGTTTAAACCGCTCTGCGGTCACTCTCGTCAGAGCCTAACAGATTTCCCAACAAACAGTGCTAGTTACTCGATGTTGTTAGTTGAACTAACTACAACTAAGTTACTGTAACCACAATGTGTCTAAATTCAGAGATGTATGTCACTCGTTCACACTCACTAGACTATTATAAGCAGTCATTCAAGAGAGGGTCCTCCAGGGTGACGAAGCTCTGGGGACGGGGTCTGAGACCTGCTGGCAGACACTGTTCTAGCTCTGGGGAGGAAGCAGGTCTGAGATAATGAGCCAAATAGCAGTGAGAAGCAGCAAACATCCTGCACAGTTAAGGGTCACTGCTTCTAACCCTTACTGCCACTCCCCAGCCCAGCTGCACCCACGCCTTCTATAGTGTTAGTATATAAGCCACTTAATTTATCTTTTTGCCTAAAAGTGTGAGTTTGATTTCTATAACAAAAGAGTCCTGAGTAAGACAATATATTCAGGGAAAAGTGGCTTATTAGGTACACAACAGAAAAGGAATAGAACAAAAAATCCCTTTTCTCTAATTATAAAATATTAGAAATTATGTATCTACATAAAGCTGCACTAAATAAATGGTGCAGAGAGAACAAAGAACAAATTCAAGAACAGTACTTTCATGCACATTACATATCCTTGACGGGCAACATTTTAGTATTAATTTAGCTGCTGAAATGTGAAATTCAAGCACTTTCTTATTACCAGCAAATAAAAGTAGCAGTACTTAGAGTTCCAAAGCATTGAGAAATTTAGACATTTGCCCTAGGGTCAGTGGTTACTAAACGCAAAAACTGGCTGCCTCAGAATCATGGGAGAACTGGTTTAAAATACACATCACTAAGCCAAACCTCAGGAGGTTCTGATTCAGCAGGTTTGGTTTGGGCATTATATTCTAAGCCACAAAACTACTTTCAGGCAAAAATAGGCTTGAGTAGCTGATAGGTATATGCGAACAAAACTAGTGAATATTTCTACTTGTTTTTTTTCCTCAGATAAACCCCATCTTTATTTATAATTTATATGATGAACTACGTAGTTACCTCAAATGTAAATGTGAAGAGTTTAAATGTCTTACCTTTTTTCTACCTATAAAATTCCAGAGTTTCACATGTAAAAACTATAAAGTATAGGAGCAGTTTTTTCACATTTTAACAAAATACTTCTCATCTTTTCTTTGGTAGGAGTTAGAATGCTTTCAGTACCAGAATGCCCAATTAAAAAAATGGCTCAAATAATGAAGAATTTAGTATCTCACATGATAAGAGGGCAGTCTCTGGTCTAATTCAGAGACTCAATAATGCCTCCGTGATTCTCTTACTTCTTCTCTGTCATGGGTCCACAATTGCCACTGCGGCTCCAAGCATCATGTTCTTACAGTAAAAAAAGGAAACAACTTCCTATCTTAGATGCCCCCCCCCCCTTTTTTAAAGAAAATGAAGAAAACTTTCACATTAGTTCTTCAGCCTACACCAATCACTGGCATGGGGGATAGGAGTAACTCCCTAAGAATAATTATTATTTATACTCTAAGGCTTAGGAGGCTAACCTTTCCAAAGCACATGGAAGAAAAAACCCTTAGAACAAAACCTGGACTCTTTCCAAAAGGAAGAAGGTTGGAGGGAAGTGTGGAGAGCAATAGCAGTTTGTTAGGCACCAACAATGATCCACCGCATTCTGTCACAAACTAATAAACCATATTTAAAACAATCAAAATGTAATTTAGCATGGAGATACCAGTTCAATGCATTAAATGACTGGAAAACATTAACAATGAACAACAAAAGGAAGATTAAGCTGCCAAAACTTTGAATCCTGCACAACAGAAAAAGAAACAAAAGATGTACCTAACTGGAAACTTGAAGGATATAACCCACTTCCTTACGCAGTATAATTACTGTCAGTCAAGGGGCGCCTGAGTGGCTCAGTCAGTTGAGTGTCTGTGAGCGCCCAACTTCGGCTCAGGTCATGATCTCACTGTTCATGAGTTCGAGCCCCACATCAGACTCTGTGCTGATGGCTCAGAGCCTGGAGCCTGCTTCTGTGTCTCCCTCTCTCTCTGCCTCTCCCCTGCTTGCCCTCTGTCTCTCTCTCTCAAAAATAAATAAACATTAAAAAAAATTACTGTCAATCAATTAAAAAGCATCTTGTAAATTACTATTCAGGAATGTTCTCCTACTCTAATCTGTGTATCCATTACTCTCTGATTTCTAAATCAGCTAAATATTTCAAAAGTGTCACATATTAGATATAAAAGACAAAACAAGGAATAGGTATTTTCATTTATATAGCAAATTCAGTTTTTAAACACTGTTTCTTAAAAATTCTGTTCGGATGTCAGAGGATCAATGGCATAACAAAATAACAGCAACTTTAGAAATGGACCATTTTCATAGGCCTCCTTTGAAAATCTTCATGAAACTGTACAAACTAATGTTATCCAAAAATAAAAAAAATCCTGATTGTTCAGAATTTAATCTGGAAGCCCCAGAGTCAGTTCAGGATCCCAGCATAAATATTCAGTGTTGGCAATAATGTAAAATAGCACAGCCACTATAAAAAATAGTTTAGAGATCCCTCATAAAGTTAAACACAAAATTACTACATGACCTAGCAATTGAACTCTTAGGTATATATCCCAAAGAACTGAAAATAGGTATTCAAACAAATATTTGTAGACAAACATTGCTAGGAGCACTATTCACAATAGCCACAAGGCAGAAACAACCCAAACGTGCACCAATGGGTGAATGAGTAAACAAAATGTAGCATGTACATACAATTTATTCAACCATTGAAAAAAAGTATTCATAGATGCTACCAACATAGATGAACTTCAAAACCATTATGCTAGTAGAAGAAGGCAGACACAAAAGGTCATATACTGATATGATTCCTTTTATAAGAAATACTCAAAACAGGTAAATCCACAGTAACAGAAAGCAGATTAGTGGTTGCCAGGGGCTGAGGGGAAGGGGGAAATGGGGAGTGAGAGCTTATAGGGCACAGGGTTTGCTTTTGTGGTGATGAAACTATTTTGGAACTAGACAGAGGTAATGGTTGCCCACCACTGTGAATGTACTAAATGCTACTGAATTATACACCTTAAAATGGCTTATTTTACGCTCTATGAGCTTTATAACAATTAAAAAATTAACTGATGTATCTGTAATATGAATTTTGTACAGATCTGAAGGAAGATGTGTGTTGGAATTTAACAAAGGTTGGTCAACAGTATTCCAACTTGCTTTAATACACTATAGTATTATACAATTCTTCTGATTGGATATAATCTGGGATCCTCATTCCACCCAGCATTCTAAGATTTAAAATGGGAGACTACAATACTGACGTTCAGATTAATTCCCACACTACAAATGGAATTGCCCACACAGCCAGTTCAGGAGCAGGATAAGTCAAAGGGCATTCTGATTTAAATCATAAATGAAAGAGACCCTAATTGTTTACGGTTATGGGGATCCTTGGGGAGTTCCTTGGTAGTTTATAGTTTAGGACCCTCTGACATCACCTTATAAGGCTGTTTTGCTTCTCATGAGAAGGATGGGGTAAACAGATTGTTTACCACTGCTGTTTTAAAGTAAGGGTCTACAGGATCAGAGTGGTCCTTTCCAGAAGGCAGACGATACAGTATAAAGTAACAAGGGAAAAGAAGAACACTTGCAATTTCATTTTAAAAGTCCACAAATTCCGCTTGTAAAACTCCATATTGGTCTAGAAATTTTATTTGTTTGCAAATGTTTTGGATGTGATAAGAAAGGCCTGCACTGGTCCAGAATTTCTGCCCTGAGGAAACAAACAAAAGGAGTCACGTACTTCCAAGGGAACTGGCTGGGACTTTGGGGCAGGCACCAGGCACCCCTGCATCATCTCTCCACAAAGATGGAGCAAACACATGTAGTTCTGGGGCCCTGCAATACTTCGATACTGCAATTCTCACCCTTAGGGAAGCAGACCGGGATTGGTAGCACAGGCGGTAGTAGCTAGGCATTTCATATTGTGTGGATGAAGGGGCTGCAAAAACTCTTCAGTGGTCCCTTACGGTCTTAAAATTGCTGTCCTCTTGTGGTTGAAGGAGAGGAACCCCCAATTTTGACAGACCCTTATACATTTATAAACACAAAGCATACATAGTTCAAAGTTAATGGCGTAAGTTTTACTCCCAGAATGTGTATATTTTAAAGCCATATACTTTTGAAGGATTATCATATTTGGTTTATTAGAATACTCACTGATAATTATGAAAATGCTTTAAGTGGAAATAGTCATTGAGGTATTGTCTACAGTTCCATAAGTCAGTCATACTTCCTTAGGATTATTTCATAAAACTATAAATCTGAAGAGCATTTAAGCTTAAATTTCTGCAACAAATCCTTTAAAAAATTCATAAGACATTATTCTGTTATAAAGGTAGGCATTTTCCTTGGGATGGTATATTACCAAGAAATGAGTTTAAATGTAGACAACTGGCTTATCTACCAAATAAGAGCACCACCATCCACCGACAACATAGTCAAGTGAGGAAAGGAGTTAATGGTAGAATATTGTTTAGAAAAGCCATTCCATTAAATGTTCTGTCCACTTCTGCCATGTCAGAATATCACATGTACTATTAACAGTATTTACTTTATATTAAAAAAGCAAGTTAAGTCGCTTCATCCTAAGCAATATCTGCAAAATTGCAGGTTTTATCCACTAGCTATGTTTTCCAACATGTAACATATATTAAAATGTGAAAATTTCATCCACATATTGCCTTGTTACACTGTAAACAACTTTAAAATAATTCAATATGAAGGCTAAAAGAAGACAGTTGGTTAATATTTTAAATACCCTATCAGCTATCCACGTTCAAGGCAGCTAAGACCATCACACAAACTCTTCAAATCTCACTATCTAAATCTGCATCAGAGGGTTTATTAGGGTAAGGGAAGTTGGAACTATTTTCTCATGGTGAAATAAGTGATAATCAAAGTATGTGGATGGCCAGAAGGTCCTTGCATAAATAGGAAACACGAATTTGGCTAACCTAGTAGCCAAGCGCATTTGGACTAGTGCCCCATTATAAAATTTCCTTTGGTTCTTTGTTCCCCTCATTGAAGGGTACTGCTTGCTGAATTCATTAAGTTAGGTGACCTTTCTGTCAGAATATTGTTATATCTGGAGTACATCTTTCGTGTTAAGGTGTTTGTTGGAATGCTTAAAAAAGACACAGAGTAGGGACATTGCTATTCTTAGAGAAAGACTTGTGTGTATGTGTGTACATATATAATGTTTTATTTTTGAATGAGAGGTGGGGTGGTGGGGAGGGAAAGTGAGGGAGGGGCAGAAAGAAAGGGGACAGAGGATCCAAGGCAGGCTCCAAGCTGACAGCAGGGCAGCCTGATGTGGGGCTCCGATGAGATCATGACCTTCACCGAAGTTGAATGCTTAACCACCCAGGCACCCTGGGACTTAGTCTATTCTTACAGGAATAGGTTAAATGGCTGTTTTGGTATCTACTTGCTAATAGTGTGTGTAGCAGAATTCAGTGCAGGACTTGTTTCCATCACTAACATACCTGGGAGCAAGGCTGTGGGAAAGAAACATATATGGGTCACATCTACCTGCAGCTGTCAGAGGCTTACTTACCAAAAGAATTAAAAAAGGCAAACACCCGAATTGGCTTATCTCAGCTCCCAATAGGCCTAAAAATTATTTTATATACTACCAATGACACAGGTACCAGGCTCTGAGAAATGAGAAGTTAAACCTTATGTTAAAAAAAAAAAAAGCAACTATTAAATCTAACAAAACAAACAACTATGGCTGTAGATGGAAAGTTCCCTATTTCCTAGATGAGTTGCTGCTGTTCAAAAGTACTAGTCTACCATCTCACAATAAGAACTACTATACAAACATGCTTCGAGTACCCTCTTTCATTTATTCTAAGAAGCAATTAAAAAATCATTTTAATAGTCCTGAAATTGGGAAACTCGTCACATCTCATGGCATTTTAGGATCATTGTCCACAAGGCAGATTGTGATATTGTGATATTCTCATTACATGTATGCTCAAATGTCAGAAGCACGGTGTGTCCGTCAACATCTTGGATCACACTTTTACCTTAGAATCCAATGGTTGTGGGGTGGGGGCACTTAGCAACATTTTGGATGCAGGAATCAAAATTAGGTTTGGCTGGTTAGCATCACAGATTTGATAGACTAACTAAAGAAACAAAATTAAAGAGAAAACTTCATTCACATCTATTGTTTCCCCAGTAAAACAAGTATTTATCTAAGAACATCTTTTGGATTATATGAGCTGATCCACTGAACAAAAATTTAGGCCAAAGCAATCTGGCAGCTATGTCCCCAAAGCATGGTGTTTGACAAAGTGAATGGCCCTTGACCCAAGTGTACATATTTATAGTATCTGCCCAGCTCTTGTAGGCATTGGAACTTGTCATTCCCATAATTAAAGAGTTACTAAAAGAAAACCTGAGGTGCTTTATATTTCAAAAATATTTACATATACTACTGGGTCTGAATCAAACTTGTATTGTCTCTGGAACTGATTTCCACCTCCCTTATTTATGTATTATTAATTTACTGTCTTTTTGTTATAAGCCATTTCAAATTCTTCAAGGGAGGCTGGTTATGAATAAATGGAAGTTTTTAGGACCTGAGCCAGTTCTTTACTCATTCACTGTCTCAATCAACAATTACTGAGTGTGCCCAGCAAGCAACAGCAGGTGGTGTGTGTAAGGTGTGTGCATGTACAAATGCACTATGTACCACAGCTGGCAATAAAATCATTAAAAAATCAGGCACTGTGTTCATTATCAAGACATTTCAATCAAGATTTTTATAAACTATAAAAAATATTTGGTTTTTATAACAGATGAACTGTAGGCACTAATGAGGAAATGAACACAAATATGACTAAACCCAGTTCTTCTGTAACTCTGAAAGATAAAAAATGTAGCTTTGAGCCATGTTTGTGCACTGTATCTCATAGAAAGCTGGACAGGTCAAAAAAAAATTTTTTTTTTTAACTAACTAAAGGCCATAGTTTGTATGAATTCTCTTAGTTTTTACCTAATGTTCTTTTTCTGTTTCAGGATCCCAACCCGGGTACCACATTATATTTAGTCATCTTGTCCTTAAGCTCCTCTTGGCTGTGACAGTTTCTCAGAGTTCCTCTGTTTTTGATGACCTTACTGGAATGAAGTATTATGCAGAAGACTACATAGTCTTCTGTCTTTAGTCTTAAAGACTCCACTATTTCCAAAGTTACATAGGTCATTATCTTTTTTGCCCCATCTCCTCCAAATAAGGTAGTGTCGTGCATATATACATTCTTTTGTCACAGTCTGCATTCTATACTGGGGTCCCTTGATCTCCTAAATGATTTAAGTTTGCACACAGCCTGGTTTCACCTGTTGTCCTATAAAGTTCCGTGGGTTTTGACAAACGCATTGTGTCATACAACCACAATTATAGTGCCACACAGAATAGCTTCATCACCCTAAAAATCCCCCATGCCTTACCTATTCAGCTCTTTCTTCTTTTCCCCCAAGCCCCTTATCTTTATATCGTCTCTATAGTCTTAGCTTTTCCAGAGTGTCGATGGGAATCATATACTAGGTAGAATTTTTAGACTACCTTCTTTCATTTGGCAATAGGCACTTAAGATTCACCTCTGTCTTTTTGTGGCTTGACCATTTCTTTTTACTGTTGAAAAATATTCCATTATATGGATGTTTAGCACTCATTTACTAGAGGGTATTATCTCAGCTGCTTCCAGTTTGGGCAATTATGAATAAAGCTGCTATAAACATTCATGCGCGGGTTTTTGTATGGACAGAAGTTTTCAACTCATCTGAGTGAATACCAAGGAGTATGATTATAGGATCATATGGTAAGACTATGTTTAGCTTTATAATAATAGATTGCCAAACTATATTCCAATTTTGCTTTCCCAAAGGCAACGAGTGAGAGTTCCTGTAGCTCCACAACACTGTGAGCAAACAGTATTGTCAGTTATTTGGATTTTAGCTATTCTAATAAGTGCAGCATAGTATCTCACTGTTAATTTAATTTGCAATTCCCCAATGACAATGTGTTCAGCATCTTTTCATATGCTTATTGGCCATCTGTGTATTTTCTTTGGCAAGGTGTCTGTTCAGATCTTTTACTCATATTTTAATTGGGTTGTTTTCTTATTGAGTAAAGACATTTTAAATGAAGGAATGATGTTTTTGTTCAGATTACATAATTTACTAGAGAATAGGTTATAAATCAATCTCATCATTTCATCTAGGACAGCAAAAGTGGAAACAATAGCAAACTACTTGAGTCTTTGATTTTCTTTTTAAAAGCAACACATAAAACTGAATCAACCCAAGTGTCACAATCTCATATGGAGAAATAATTAAAGAAATTAAGGCACATTCACAGAAACAGCACACTAAAAAGTTTCTAACGTGTTCATTATAAATCTTGATCACATTTTGGCTTTACAAAAGATTGAGTTTTTTTTTTTTTTTTTTTTTTTTGAGAGAGAGAGAGTGAGACTAAATGCAAGCAAGGGAGAAGGAGAGAGAGGTGGAAAGAGAGGGAGATAGAAGGAGGGAGAGAGGGAGGGAGAGAGAGGAAGGGGGGGAGGGGGGGGAGAGGGGGGAGAGAGAGAGAGAGAGAGAGAGAGAGAGAGAGAGAGAATGAATGAATGAATATCTTGAGCAGGCTCCATGCTCAGCAAGGAGCCTATGATGGGGCTGGATCCCACAACCCTGAAGTCATGACCTGAGCCAAAATCAAGAGCCATACCTTCAACAACAGCACCTCAAGTTGTACTGTTTAAAATATGAGCCACGTAAATGATACAGCGTATTCCAGTATCAGAGCTTTGGCAAACGTCTATGTTTCATTTTCATACTTTAGTCAAGCTTAATGATATAGACTGCAAGTCAGTTAACTGATAACTTTCCTCAAGTAGTTTTGGGCATTTTATTTGGAGATGTGGCTAATAATAATTTAAAGGAAATTAACTTCTTATTTTCTGTAGAAATTATAACTGCATTCAATGAGTCAATGTGATGGTAACATTTAACCAAAGGTTAAAAAAAAAAAAAATCAACTAGAGTTTCTTTGACTTTCTCTGTGTGAATTTGGTTAAGGAAAAAAAATTCCACAAACTTTGGCAAGGGTATGCATTAACTGATATTCTGCAATGTGTCTGACACAACCAAAAAGAAAAGTGCTTCTACTATTCCCATTTTTTAAATGACTCCCCCTTTCATTTCCACCAAAGTCTCATATCACATCAAACACCTTTCCTCCTGAAAAATCCATAGAGAAAAAATTCAATTAAAGTCTAAGATTGAAAACAATCTAACTGTATTTTTAAAATAAAGGGATATGTAAAATGTTACAGTAGTAACTAGTACCTAGCTTTTTAAATAACAGGTAAAGCATTCATTATATATATAGCAAATTTGTCTTTCCTTCTAAATTATGACCCCCAATTCACAGTAAGAAATTAAAAAGAGAGAGAAACAGAAGTAATCTGGAGCAGCACATATCCAAATGATTCACAAATCTTTTATAGTTGTTTCTAATAACAAAACAAAGCAAGTGCACACACACACCCGCCCCATCAACAACAAAGAATAAAAATAAATGTAGACCTACTGGATTAAAAATTGAAGTATAGTTGACAGATTTGTTGTTAAGAGGGGTGACTGGATTAAGGGTGAAAGTACAATTATATTTTGAAGTATCTTATATCTCACTACACACATAGTGTAGTTTCTTTTAAAATGAATCTTTATCAGTGCTTTTTAAAAATGTTTCTTCTATATAGAAGAAAATAGAACAAAAGAGGCCAATGATTCCAATGCCCAGGATAACCTGCTGACATATAAAAACAAGTAAATTTGATAGTTCAAAAGCTGAGTTAGGCAGAGTGTGAAAAGTGAAATGCATTTAAACCCTATCTGCCCAATCGAAGCAACCTCTGTTATCGACCTGCTTCAGATATACAAATTATTGAAATCCCTTCTTCCCTTTCACTACAGCAAAATCAATCATACAACTTTAGACATATTTTTTTATAGGGAAAACAGTTTACACTGAAACATTTCTATTCTATAGCATTTTTGGACACTGCTGCTAAGATCATGAACTTTTAAATATAAAAGAATAGGTTCTCTCTTGTTCTTGTTGGGTCTAATGAAATTAAGATACCCTTAGATATCATCAATAGTGTACAAACTTGTAGTGGGTAGTGAATAAGCCATACATATCTAATGTATGGTGTAATGAATGTATACAATAATATTGTACTACAATAGTACTGTGGCAAATATCACTACATTGGCAGTCATATTACAATATATAAATATATCAAAGGAACATGCTGTGCACCTTAAACTTATACAACGTTACAGAGCAATTTTATTCCATTAAAAAAAAAATTAAGGGGCGCCTGCCTGGGTGGCTCAGTCAGTTGAGTGTCCGACTTCGGCTCAGGTCATGATCTTGCGGTTTATGACTTTGGGCCCCATGTAGGGCTGCGTGCTGACAGCTCACAGCCTGGAGCCTGCTTCGGATTCTGTGTCTCCCTCTCTCTATGCTCCTCAACTGCTCATACACCCTCTCTCTCTCTCTCAAGAATAAATAAAGATAAAAAAAATTTTTGACCAAAAAAAACAAAGAAAGAAAGAAATTAAGGTTCCCTTCCCATATGAGAATAAAACATACTTATTTTGGTGGTTAGCACCCCAATCCTCATCTTGTAGTATTCTTGAGGACTAGATTAAATAGTTGGTATTATTTTAAAAAAACCCATCAGTCTCCCCAACTTTGTAACTTGCAAAAGAAGGTTAAGAGCTGGAATTTAGGTTAAAAAATTCAGTTCTATTATATGACACTGCAGGGGTACAAATTTTCAATTAAAATTACTGGTAACTTCTGTTATAGCTGTCTTTGGAGCTGAGTCTCTAATACCTCTCAAACAATACTGCTTGACAATCCCATTCCTCTGGTATTCATGTCCCCAACTCCCAGAGAAGCTACTTTTCTACTAGCCTCAAGTCTCTCTAGAGGTCTTAGCAGATGATCTTTCTCATTTACTGAGTAATGGAAGTCATCTGACACACATCCTCTCAATTACTACCCTTACTACCTGTGATAGTAAGCCTCCAAGATGGCGCCCAATGATCCCAAGCTGACCCATGACAAATTCCTGACCCACAGAAATATTTGCTATTGTTTTCAGCACTACATCTTGCTATGATTTGTTATGCAACAATACATTAAGTTAATGCATTCCATTTTATTTTCCTATTAGCTTGCAAAATTTAAGTTTTTCTCCAATGTAGAAAGCACATTTCCTTCAGTATTTTTATCTTTCTCCTTCTGCCAAACTTCTCCAGAGAGTCCACCCCAATCATGCTATTAAAACTCCTTTCTCAAAGGTCAATCGATATTCTCATAATTGCTACATCAATGGGCTCTGTTTCTTTCTCATCCCTTTGACGTTTGTGCAGCTTTTGACAATTAAAAATCTTTACATTCTTGGCTTCCACAACACTGAATTCTCCTTAGTTCTGTCCCAGGCTCTGTGCACTAATTTTCTGACTTTCTTTATGTGCTATATTTGTATTCATACCCTTTAAACACAGGCATTTCTCCAAGATTCCGATTTCAGTCCCCTCCTTTCCCCAAAATAGGTGTGACAGCAATAATAGTAACAACCAGCACAACCAAAATATACTGAATACTAATGTGCTAGGTCTTATGCCAACCTCTTTACATATCTCATACATCATCCCATATATGTTTAGACTTTCCATTATAACGCTTGTTGCTTAAGTGTGTTCTACAGTTTGGATAATCTACCATATTAGTCAAGCTTTCTTTCCCTTTCCAGGAGTAAACCACATTCCAAATGCCTTATCCTTTTGTTTTTACCATCATCTTCCCAATGTTTACAGCACTGCTTGATACACAGTAGGTATTTATGGAGCACGGGGTAGGATACTTGTTGCATAAATGATTGGAAAACTCACACATATCCCATCTCTTTTTGAGACAGGGTGGGCTGCAATAAAAAATAAGACTACTGGGGGTAACTGGGTGGTTCAGTCGGTTAGGCATCCAACTCTGGGTTTTGGCTCTGGTCATGATCTCACGTTTCGTGGGTTTGACCCCCGCATCGGGCTCTGCACTGACAGCACAGAGCCTGCTTGGGATTCTCTGTCTCCCTCTCTCTCCCTTCCCCACTCACACTCACTCTCACAAAAATAAATAAACATAAAAAAAAAAAAAGATTACTAGCTCACAGTTACAACTAGTATAATAAGTAATTCAACCTGCTTGTTGCATTTTTTGTTTTGTTTTTAATTTTTTTAATGTTTATTTTTGAGAGAGAAAGAGACAGAGAGTGAGTGGGAGAGGGGTGGAGAGAGAGGAAGACAGAATATGAAGCAGGCTCCAGGCTCCAAGCTGTCAGCACAGAGTCCAAAGTGGGGCTTGAGCCTACGAACCATAAGATCGTGACCTGAGCCGAAGTCGGATGCTTAACCAACTGAGCCACCGAGGCACCCCTGCTTGTTGCATTTCTAAAGCTTATGTCTCATTCAATGCATATTATAAAGTACCAACATTTCAAAAGTTGTGCAAAACTTCTACACAAAAAACTTCACAATACTACTATGTGAAGTTTTAAAATTTCTTAAGAAATAGAGAAATATACCAAGGCATATAATGAAAACTCAATATTGCAAAGATGTCAGTTATCTCCAATCAATCTATAGATTTAGTTCAACCCCAATAAAAATTCCAGCAAGACCTCGTGTGGAAATTAAAACTGACTCAATACTTACGTGGAAATGCAAAGGACCAAAGTAGAATAACAATCTCTAAAATAATGAATGACAATGCTGCCCGGTGAGGATGTAGAACAGCCAGAACTTTCTTACAATGCTTTTGGAAGCCTAAATTCATGCAACCACTATGAAACAACGTTTGGCAGTATTTTCTAAAGTTGAACGTACACATATCCTGTGATTCAGGCAATTCTCTTCTTCAAAATGAATTCAAAGAAAGGTGTAAATATGAGCACTAAAAGACATGCAACAATGTTAACAGCAACATTGTCTATAATGGTTACAAACTGGAAATAATCCAAATGTCCCTCTACAGAAGAGTGGATAAAATGAACAATGGCATGTTTATACAGGGGAACACTACATAGCAATGACAATGAAGAAACTCCTGCTACATGCAACATGGATGAATCTCAAAAGATGCTAATATGTAAAACAAGCCAGATGCTAGATTGCACTGTATCATATTTCATGATACCTTGAATTTGTTCAAAAACAAATACAACTATACCTTTGGTGTTAGAAGGTAAAATAGAGGTACTTTTAGGGCAAAGGAGTGGGGGCAGTGATTGGGTGGAGACATCTAGTGGTCTTTTAGGATATAAGCCATATTCTATTTCCTGAGTAGTGGTGCACAATATGTTCCCTTTGTGATGCTTTTTCAAGTCATACACTTAAGATACATGCACTTAAACGTTTATTATATTTTAAAGCAATTGAAACAATTGAAGGAAGCAACATTCAGGGAAGACCATGTAAACCTGTGGTCCCTGATGAGTTTTTAAACTAGCAATCACAATATTGAAGATGCAAGATTCTTTGAGAGAAACCACACCTACTTTTTAATTCTCACAATCCTATATTTATTGACTATAGTAAGTTTAAAAATCATAATTATAACATAGGGTTGAATCATACGCATTGCTGTTTTTGGAGGTCAAAAGCAGCCACAGATTGGCAACTGCTGTTAATTTAGTCAATACTGTTTAAGAGGGTTTCACTGGTATGGTTGTAAAAACACAATCAAAATAATCCCACCGGTGGTTACATAAAATAACAGTATTGAGGAAAGCAGTCTTGGAGGAGGACACTTTCTGGATTAGAAGCATTGATAAGAATCCAAGTTAGGATTAATATTTTAAAAGGTAACAGTTGCAGTAGACAACTGGCGGTACATCTAGAAAACAAGAGTCCTAACTGCATGCAAATATGCTGTGTCCCACCTTTACCTCCTCCCTGTTCTAGAAGCGGTCCTTGGGCCACAGCCATCCAGTCAGTGAATCCTGACTGGCTCTGCCCTTCTAGTTTGGGCCCTTTCAGAATCACCTCTATTAAGATGTGCCCAATGTTACTTTCTTAACTTTTCAAAGGCAGTTGTAATGGAGAGATATTGGAAGTCCGCCTGTTGAGCTGTAAAAGTTTTGTACAGCACACTGTTTATTACACCACTAAGTGTCCCTAAATAAAAACTCACAAGAGAAATACTTTTCAAGGGAAAACCATCTTCTGGATGAACTGACAGGCATCTCCTTTCTGACAGCAAGGGAACATATTTCCCTTTTACACCGAGAAACAGCCAAACCGAAGTCCAACTGTGGCAATTCTAAGGACTGATGTTTAGTAAATTTGCATTTTATTATTTTCTTTATTGATTATATTGCCTTACCTTTTGTTGGACATTTCCTAGAAAAAAACAATATAAGTAAATCCAGTTCATGCCAACTCAATATTATATAACTTTTTCTAACCTACCATAAGTTGGGGGCTTATTGTTAAATTATTCTACCTTTAAAGATACAAATTTAGTCAAAAACAAAAACAAAAACAAAACTCAGCACCTCACTGAGCTACAATGAGATCTGCTAGATGAACTCAGCTCTTGAGCACCAATTGGTTAGAACAGATTTCTTTAAACCTGATAAATAATGAGATGTCTTTAAAAGTGCTAAATAAACTTTTCAAAGGGGTCTCAGGGACTAGGACTGGGTCCTCTACATGGCTTACTATGACATTTTATCAGAAGGATATGAATATATGGTTTCAACTACAAAAATGCTTTAAAATTTTTCTTAACTGTAACTTGAAGTAGGGTATGTGGATACTGTTAAGCAAACTACTTATATGTACCCTCTTCCCCTGGCTAAAATCTCAGCTACTAATATGTCAGAGTCCATATTACCCTGGCCATCTCTGCATGCTAGAGAGCACTAAACACTCAATAAATATTCAATGTCTGGATTCTGTTATAGCTTCTGTATTATTTATAACTCATAACATATTTTTTACATTTCACATTAAAAAAACTTTTGGCTAACCTAAACAAGCTTAAGCTGACGGGAGTTCCAAGTATTAAGCTGAAAGGGGTTCCAAGTATTGCAAAAGAAGGAATAGTTTTCAGTAAGCAAATACATTCTAGAGGGGGAAGAAAAGGAAAGAAACATACTTGCTTTCAAATGAACACCAGCATCTGCCCATACAGATTGATGTGATTAACAATTCCTGGTTTCCAGCTTCAGACAGGTTCTTAACACTACTTTGCAGGCAACTTTTTAGTTTACTTTCATTCTCCCTTCAGCAGCTATTCTCAAATTTTTGCCACTCCCCTTAAGCCACCTATCCAATCCCTCTGGTGCCCCCAAGTAATCTTTAGTTTTGTTGCCCTACAGCTCAAATCTGAACGGTAGTTATGCCTATTCTCACTTCTTCCTTCAAGTCTTCAGAAGATGAAGTCACCACCCTCTGTTCCGTATCTCTGATCAGTTTTCTTCCCAACTACCCTGGGACCTTGTTCTAACAACTGGTTCTTCTCTTTCCCACATCTTCAATCTCTTTTCTCCTGGCTTCTATTTAACAGCTAAAAAAAACAGACTTTTAGCCATTCCCGTTCTTGGGTGCATCTTGTCAGTGAACTTCTGATTTCTTTCCTGGACAAAAGACTGGTTCACACAGGTTGTGAGCACTCGCTCCAGCCTTGTTCACTCCTCCCCTGACTGTTAATCTGTAATCTTACTTACATCCTTCCTCATCCCTCAGTGAAGGTGGCTGATGTCTTCCTATTGGGCGAAGGATGCTTCTTCGTCCTCATCTCCCAGGACTAATGTGTGGCTCTTGACACCGTTAACACTCCTTCTGGTTTTCTTAATCTCA
This sequence comes from Prionailurus viverrinus, assembly GCF_022837055.1. Lineage (NCBI taxonomy): Eukaryota > Metazoa > Chordata > Mammalia > Carnivora > Felidae > Prionailurus > Prionailurus viverrinus. The sequence goes on along the minus strand of NC_062567.1, from coordinate 49,347,493 downwards.
CTCCTCTAAGTTCTTTCATGCTAATTTTTTCTTCTAGGTGTCCTGTGCCCACTACCTAGACACTGGGCTTCCTTTAAAGTTCTGTCTTCAATCCCCCTTCATTTACACCCTCCATCCTTAAATGATTTAATCCACTCCTTACTTAGTGACTCCTGTTATCGTTCAATAACACTATTGGTAAAGTTTTAATTAAACTTATACATTCCAATCCATATCTGTTGCCCTGATATTTCTTTCTTGCTCCACAGGTCCCTGTACCTAAATGTCTGCTCTCTGAACAAAAGGAATATCCTACACACATTTCAAACTCAAATTGCCCAAACCTCTTTATTCCCAATTAAACCTATTTCTCTCTTAAATTTCTCATCCCAAATATAATCCAAATGCTGGAGTGTGGTCTTCCCCTCTCATTTGCTAACTCCTATCCCAGCTGATCAAATCCTAAGATTCTTAACTTCCATAGCATCTATCTTCTCCCCCTTTGTGCTGCCACAGTTTAAAATTTTTATCCCATTTTCAGTCCTACCATTTCAAACATCAAGGAATTCATGCCCAATCTCCTCCGCCTCTAAATGATCCTCTGTACTGCTGCAGGTTTATCTAATACACAGATTTGTCTTCCTCTCCTCCCCTATTAAGCCCTTAAAAGCGGCCCGCCAATGCCTATGGGATTGTCTGTGCCTCCTCTGCACGGCTCATAATGCTTCTCTGATCTACCTTCCTCATCTGTCTAAGCTTCCTGCCACCAAGCACCTCACAATACTCTAATAGCAATGAAGTAAGTAACTGTTCCTTGAAGAGATCTAGAAGACTTTGGTCTTGTCATTCAATTTACAGTGTTATCCACCTCCCCCCACCCTGACCCCGGTGTTCTGCTTAGCAAATTCTTCATCATCCTTCTTCAAAACCCAACATAGCTGTCATCTGTTCTGGGCAGCCATCCACACCCTCACATCACTGGGCAAGAATAATCACTTCCTTCTATGTGCTCCCTCACACTGTGCACACATCTCTCATGGTCCTCAGCCCTTACCCCAGAGGGATGTCATCCATCTTTACAGAGATTTAGGTCACCTGGGTCCGGAATGTGTAGATGTTCTTATGTTTATTAATTTGAAAGAAATTATCTCTTTCTAGGACCTATTCCCCTCTGCTGGGTGGGTTAAGAGCTGTCTGAGGCTCACAAGAAGCTAGCACAGGAACTGGAATATCAAAAACACAGCGTCAGGGTGCCTGAGTGGCTCAGTCAGTTAAGCATCCAACTCTTGGTTTCAGCTCAGGTCATGATCTCATGGCTTATGAGTTTGAGCCCCACATCAGGCTCTGCACTAATGGTATGGAGACTGCTTGGGATTCTTTCTCTGCCCCTCTCTTGCTCACACGCACTCTCTCTGTCTCAAAATAAATAAACTTAAAAAAAAAAAACATAAAAAACACAAGGTCTTTTAGGTTAAAGATAAAAAAAAGTATTGGAATTACACAAACGTGAGTTTAAATCTTGGCTCTGCTGCTTTACAAGTTCTGTGAACTTGAAACAAAGAACCATTCTCAACATGTTTTCCTATTTCCATAGATAGCTGTGAGCATTATACTAGAAAACAGGCACTCAATAACTAACCCAGTGTATGTAATGTTTGGTGAATTATGAATATATTGGTCATGTAACCAATTTAATCCAAAAGTCATTTCGAAAAGTCCCAAATATTTAAAGTTAAAACTAAACATGTAAGCACAGATTAAACTTTTTGAAACCTACCTAAAGGTAATATTTTAACAGTCACTTTACATCTTATTTACATTTTTATTAAAACCAAACTTGAGAATTTTTCTCTTCTGACTTTGGTTGATGGCTGTTCCATGCTTAAAATCTTTATAATCAAAAGAAGCATGAAATCTCTAATTTAATCTATTTCCTCAAACTCAGCATGACTGGGTTTCAACTGCTTCCTCTACCTCGCTGTTGAGTAACTCCGTACTTCAAAACAAAATTAGAAAGGAAGTGACTGAAAGACACGCTAAGTTAGTAGACATTAGAAACTTTGGAAAAAACCTAGATAGAAAAACACCTTTGAAGTTAACACAGCTGTTACTCAGTAGTATCAGATTGAAGGCAAGCACATAAAAATCTAGAGCCACCAAGATACCGGTATTAAAGTGGCAGTGTCATGAATAACCTTTTCATGCTTTTACTTGTTCATGTTCTGTAACATTTTCTACAATACACATGTTTCACTTTTTAGAAGAAAAACATTAAAAAAAGTTTGAAAATGCTCGAAATAAACTGTCAGGTGAAAAGGCAGAATTACAACACTGTATAGTCCATATACTCTCAATTACAGAAGAAAACGTGTGCACGTGGGACATACATAATGTGGGAGAAAAACGAGAAGGCAAAACGCAAAAAATGTATGGTTCTCTGGTGAATTACCAGTAGTTTTTATGGCCTTATTTATAGTTTTCTGTATTTTCCAGTTTCTTTATAATTATCTAGTATACTTAAAAAAAATAACTGCTTGATTCACATACCATAAATTCAACCATTTAAAGTGTACAATTCAATTGGTTTTGGTACATCCAGAAAATTGTACATCACCACAATTTTAAAACGTCTTCATCACCCTAGAAGAAAACCTGCACCCACAGCAGTCACTCCTTATACCCTCCTTTCCCCAGCCCCCAGCAATTTCCAGTGTATGTTCTGTCACTGTGGATTTGCCTATCCTGGATATTTCATACAAGTGGAAGCACAGAATATGTGGTCCTTTGTGAATGGTTCCTTTTCCTTAGCATAATGTTTTCAAGGTGCATTCATGTGGTAGCATGTATCAGCACTTCATCTGTCACCAAGCAATATTCCATTGCATAGACAGAATGCATTTCATATATCCATTTTTGAGCTGGCTGTGATTTGAGTTGTTTCCACTTTTTGGTTATAATGAAAAACACTGCTATGAATACTCACATACAAGTTCTGCGTATATGCACGTTTGCAAATCTGTTGGGTATGTAGCTAGGAGTGGAATGCCTGGTCATTTGGTAACTCCATGTGTATCTTTGAGGAACTATCAAACTGTTTTCCAAAGCAGCTGCATCATTTTACATTCCCGGCAGCAGTGGAGAAAAGCTGTAATTTTTCCATATCATTGCCAACACGTGTTATTGCCCATCTTTTTGATTATAGCCATCCTAGTGGGCTTGAAGTGATAGTTCATTATGGATTTGATTTGCATTTCTCTGATGGCTAATGATGTTTAGCATCTTTCAAGTACTTATTCTTCTTTGGCAAAGTGTTTGTTCAGATCTTTGCCCATTTTTAAATTGGGTTATTTGTCTTTTTATTATTGAGTTGTAGGAGTTTTCAAAAATATATTCTAGTCACAAGTCTCTTATCAGATATGTGATTTGCAAAATGTTTTGTATTATATTTATAAAGACAAAAAAGAACTCCATCTCTTCTGAAAATTCAATTAGCAAACACTGTGGTCATGGGGTATAACATGGCAATGACAAATATTAAACAACTTAAAATGTGAGCAACGTTTTATAATTTTCTGCTTAATCCTCGCATGGATTTAAAATAATAGGCCTGGTTCTCAGGTCAATAATCGAAGGTCTGTAGAGGTAAGTTGATTTATTCAAAGTCCCTCCTAACTTCATTATTTTTCTATCACTATTTTTCTTTGCTTTATCTTTCTTAATTGTCTTAAATTAATGTTCCCCCTCTATGTTGTTTTCAAATTTGTTTGCAAACTGTCTTAAATCCTTTTAGAACGAACTAGATATGTTTACACAGAAATTTAAAAAAATTTTTTTAATGTTTATTTTTGAGAGAGAGAGAGACAGAGCATGAGCAGGGGTGCGGCAGAGAGAGAGAGAGACACAGAATCTGAAGCAGACTCCAGGCTCTGAGCTGTCAGCACAGAGCAGAACGCAGGGCCTGAACCCACGAACCGTGAGATCATGACCTGAGCCAAAGTTGGACACTTAACTGACTGAGCCACCAAGGCAACTTTACACAGAAATTTCTTGAAGATTCATAATGAACTAGGATTAATAATACCCACTACTCTGGGTATCTGGTACAGATCTTTCTCTGCTATGAGATTATTCATATGCTCTCTGATGGTGCAATAGGTCTGACAGGAGGAACGGTGTAGCCTGACAGAGATTTGTGAGGACTGACATGACAGGGTGGAAGGTGAATGATCCCAATGAACCCAGCTCTGTGGGCTCTATTCCTATGACAACTGTAATTACGACATTGGTGGCTTAAAACGACAGAAATTTATTCTCTCTCAGTTCTGGAGGCCAGAAATTCAGGCTGTAATCCGTTCCACTGGACCAAAATCAAGGTATTGGCAAGGCCACAATCCCTCAAGAAGCTCTAGAGGAGAACCAGTTCCTTGCCTCTTCTAGCATCTGGTGACTCCTGGCATTCCTTGGTTTGTGGTCCCATCACTCCATCTTTGCTTCTAGAGTCACAGTGTCTTTTCTTCTCGGGGCTGAAATCTCCCCCTGCCACTCCTACCCGCCATGAGGGCACTTGTGACTGTATTTAGTCCTGACCCCCCAGATCCAGGATAATCTCCCCAACTCAAGGTCCTTAACTTAATGACATTTGCAAAGTGTTTGCCACAAAAGGTAACTTTCCAGATTCCAGGCATTAGGACATTATGCAGGGTATATGTCTGTGTTGGCGGGGGGGTCCTTACAAAACTCAAGAACAACGTACCAAGGGGCAATTCTCCACTGTTTTCTTTTCTTTATATTCACAGTCTACTCAATTCAGATACAAAAACTGCTCCCACAGTTACATTCTCTCCTAGCCCTGATGCTATCCCCAAATATTGCTAAAAATCACCATCTTAGTTACCTGATCAAGTAGCTTCAATTACTGCTAAGAACACTTTCATACAGAAGAAAACACTCTCTAGATTCAAATTTGTTATGACAAAACAGTTGTAGGAGGAAAAAAGAGAAACTGAACAATATACTGTTTTCTCTTAAAATTATTTACAAATCTATGCTATAAATCTAACATTAAGGAGGAATTCGGTATTTAATATTACATCACTCCCCAGCTACCTAAAAGTAATCAAAATTTGTAATACAATAATAATGGTTCACATACAGTATAAGTTTTGAAATATATTGGCAATTTTTTTTTCTCTTTTGCTAGATAGGGAGTATATGGACATTCTTAATTCATATCCTTTGTATGTCCATAATATTTATACAGTATTATAATTTTTGAGTATTAAAAAAGAAAAAGGATATAATGCCATCCTCCTCCACAAGCCCTAGAAAGCACCCCATGTGCTAGGCTTCAGATTAATGTCTGGAACTACATCAATACTCTATCATAAGCCACTGTTAAAATCTACAAACAGGGCAACTCTTTGGTTATGAAAAAATTCTTGCTTCCTTATTAATTCTTTAGGGAAGCAGAGAAAAGGTAGTGAAAATGAGAAAGTCTAACCAGGAAACAGATACAGATATATGTTGATTAAGTTGCCCATCTCCATATGCCTTGCCCTATAATTTCTACTTGTTTATACGGAAAGATTTTTGCGCTATTTACCAAGATGAAGTTATCCATCTCCCAGATGGATTTTGCAGGCTAGATGTTAACTGCTGCAATTCTCCTTTTCTTGCCACAAGCAACTTGTCCTCAAAGGAAAGATATGTTTCTGGAATACTTATAAAATCGCTTTTAGTAGACAAATCATACTTTCTCATTGACTTAAGCTGTAATTTCAGAGATTTATTCTTAAGGAAAAAGTATAGCTCCAAGGAAAATTTATGCTTATATCCAAAACATACTTTCTTTCTGACAGAAAGGAAAAAAAAAATTCCATCATAGTTCATCTGAACTGGGAAAAACCCCAAAGATGTGTGCTAGACAGCAGACAAGCTGTGTACCAGACATTAAGGAGACCAGGAGAAGGTCTTGGTTCCTAATCCTAAACCTCTTCCATTGGAAACTGTCCATGCTAAATGATGGCTAAGAGGGGATGTTCCATCTGTATTAAATAAGCCATAGATCCTGTGCTCTAGACTTGTGGTTTGTGGTTTTCTATCTTTATAAAGTAGATTTTAGACTCAGACTTCAAAATGTCACTGATAAAAATCACAGAATATCTGTAGCATTTTACTAAGATATGTATTTTTCATGAGAGATTCACTATACTGCATATTCAATGCCTAGTCCTTTACACTAGAGTATATATGGCTTACTAAACCACCAAAATACCGATTCTACATTAAGCTTAGTAAGAAAGCTGGCCGATCTCCATTCTCAGAGACCAAACAAGACCCACACTGAATCTGCAGAGGATCCTGGGGTCAAGCAACCAGCCCATCTGAAGTTCCTAAGTAGCTCAGGATAGGACTCCTTCCCCCTCATATCTGTTAATATGTATACATTCCCTTGTAAGAATAAATGATGATTTGAGAACATGCATACTCATTAGGTTACAGCAAGGAAACCCACAGTTTAAATTAGGTTTCATATTTAACAGAGGTGCCAGAACAGGAGCCTCTAAGCTGCTAACTAATCAAACTGTCCATTTTTCAAAATAAAATTAAACCAAAAAACCCTTAAAGTAAGTGGGTGGGCCAGGGGAGCAGCTAACAGATATTTTACTTTCATAGGAGTCTGATATGTTTCACAGAGGAAGCAGAAGGCCCGAGACTCAAGTAAACCAAGGGAATGACGGCCATTCTTTAACATCCTGGGCAGTATTCAGGATCATGGGGAAGAAACAACATAGCCTGAGGGAAGAGAAAAAGTTAAAAAATCTGGTTCAAGGCCAGCGAGCTGAGGAGTTGCTGAGGAGAAATCATTCTGAAATTATTATGGAAAACCGTAATTCAAACCGTATTAAGGCTTAACCCTTGCAAGGAAAATTTGTGACAATTTGGCAAGATGAATATGCCAACAGTTAGTCACTCAAAGGAAACAAAGGCATTCTAAAAACTGGAGAGCCCCAGGCTTGTTTGCGTTCTAATATCAAGCTTAACATGGGTGGGAGGCAGTCTGAAAATGATGTGAGGCTACTGTTGTTATTGTCGCTGTTCTTACTTTAACTTTTATTCTGACCTGCAGCCTTTACTTTTTATTACGCAGGCTGATGACACCTGAGGAAAGCTAGGGGTGTCTGGAGTGAGCTAGGCAGGACTGAGCTTGCACATGTGGCTTACTGAAAGCATCCTATGTGATAGATGCCAGCAAAGATCTGGATGTCTAAGTTGAGGAGTAATGTGGAGAAACAGCAAAACAAACCAAAGAAACAGAGATCCCAAACCTTGATTCCTAGACTAAATGTATGAGCTCTAAATGCAAGAGGGGACTTGATAAAAGGTTGCTGAGAAGAATCTAGATGCAGAAGAGTAAGCCAGGAATGACAACCAAGAGATTGTGAATTCAGGTTCAAGACAACCTGAAATGGAGTGGGAATCTGGGCACCATCAACAAAACACTGAGGAAATTACAGACTGAGGTTAAACTCACATGAATTTGCTGAGTGTTTTGTGGCCATCTATTAATACCCTAATTAAAGACATAAGTTATGCCAAGTTAGGGCAAGTAATGGTATTATATATATACTTCTGATGTACCTATCTTAAATCACTGATACCCCTGAGAGCTCATTAGTTTTATATCAAGCCAGCTAACTGACCTTGAATTTGCCAAAAAGCCAGTATAAGAAGAAATGTATTAGAGAGAAGCTAATATACAATGGTCATGGCCCCAGTGACACAGTATTTGAGGTATCTTTCCAGCGCCAACCTATGCACCCGTTTGCTGAACAATCTTGCTATGTAAGGGCTACAATAGGCCAGATTTCAACAAATTTTCAATGGATGAGCCACACAGTTCCAGAGTTCTGGGGTATAAGTAATTACAAAAGTCTATCAAGGTCAGCAAAGACCTTCTTCTTTCAAAAGAAAAAAAGCCCCTGCTAATTCATATTATCAGCTCATTTGTGGAGATTACATTATGGAGTCAAATAATTTTAATGTCTCTCTGAAGCAATAATAGTATGGGAAGGGCTTCGTTTTTAAAGAATAGCAATCTTCACAGAAGTAGAGAACACAGAAATGGAAAATAATAAGCTCTAAAATAGTGTTATTCATTGATATGGACTCAAAACCATGAAAGAAAAACATTCAAGCCAAATGTGTGCCAGGCACTGTTGGGTTTCCACTAATTTAAGAGTTCATATTTCACTAAAAGTGATTTTATTTATACTAACATTGTTTTACAGTAATATGAACAAATTTGAGGTATTTTTTTTAGCCAAAATATTCATCACTTTGTCTACCAGGTCAAAGACAGCTGAAACATATAGGTATTTACAAGTGACTCTTATAAAAGTTGGCTCAGCAACTTGAGTCTCTTTCAACATTTTATCACGTATACATGCTGGTTTTAAAAGCAAATTATAGGGGCGCCTGGGTGGCGCAGTCGGTTGAGCATCCGACTTCAGCCAGGTCACGAACTCGCGGTCCATGAGTTTGAGCCCCGCGTCAGGCTCTGGGCTGATGGCTCAGAGCCTGGAGCCTGTTTCCGATTCTGTGTCTCCCTCTCTCTCTGCCCCTCCCCCGTTCATGCTCTGTCTCTCTCTGTCCCAAAAATAAATAAACGTTGAAAAAAAAAAATTAAAAGTAAATTATATAGGGGCGCCTGGGTGGCTCAGTCGGTTAAGCGTCCGACTTTGGTTCAGGTCATGATCTCACAGTTAGTGAGTTTGAGCCCTGCGTCGGGCTCTGTGCTGACAGCTCGGAGCCTAAAGCCTGCTTCACATTCTGTGTCTCCCTCTCTCTCTGCCCCTTCCCAGCTCATGCTCTGTCTCTCTCTGTCTCAAAAATAAATAAACATTAAAAAAAATTCTTTTAAGTAAATTATATAAAGATATTCTAAGCATATTCTTATTTATAAATCAGCATACTTCTGAGGGTCTGGTATTTAAAATAGGATAAGTAATATTTTTAAAAAATTATAATACAGAAAAAACATAATTGTTTGAAACAGAAATTAAGGAGACATTTATCGAACACTTCATGAGTGGCACCATGCTAGCCTCTTTATATAAAATTAAATTTTCATAATCTAAAAGAAAATATTGACATTTCTGTGTATTACTGAAAACACAGAATGGAGAAAAGAAGACACTTGCCTGAATCACAAGTGGCAAAGCTAGTCTGGCCCACCAGACTACAAACACCACTAATTTACCATTACAAACCATATTTTAAAAATTAGTTTGTTTCTCCACAGGAGTAATCTAGGAGTAACTTTAAGGGAAGGGATGAAAATTTGTGAGAATTATCAAAATCTTTATTTGGCCGCATTGCCCCCAAATACCTCATACATGTTTGCTCACTGCTTGTACGTTCAGAGTTTAAGGCTTTCAAAAATGTAAGTTCAGCTTATATCACTAGCTTATATCACTAGCACTATCCCCAAATCTAATCATACCTTTTATATCCCATTTACACTATATTTCTAAGATTGTTCTTTTAAATGTAAAACAAGAAAAGAACTGAGGCAATTTTCTGGAGGACAGAAGCAAACTCATAATTCCTCTTTCACTTATCCAGACACTTCAAATAGAAGGGTTCAAATTGAGAATTATTTACATGTTTGGTAAATGTTCATATCATATATTAAACTAATTATAATTAAATATAATTATATTTATATTTTATATTTATATATTATATAAATATAATTATATCATACATTACAATTAAATATATCATATTTCAGAGAAAACTAAGTTCTAGAATAAAGTTCTGAACAAGATGTTAAAGGCCAAGAAGTTCTGCCATAAATAAGTCCTTATGGCCCATTATTCCCAGACTTACTGACCATGAGGGAAGACCACTTGGGATCTTTAAGCACTATTGAACTTCATAAAAGTTAGGGAAAGAAGTCATCCTTAATTGGTAGATGTTAAGTTAAATAAATAAATGAATAGATGAACTTAATGATTTGGAAATGAACAAAATATACAGGTATGTGCTTAATCTGCAGAAACCTGGCAAAGAAATCCTTGTCATCAGTCACTCTTCTCATATTTCCCTCCTTTCACTCTCCCAGTATTTCTAAGTTTTTTTTAGTGTTTATTTATTTTTGAGAGACAGAGACAGAGCACAAGTGGGGGAGGGGCAGAGAAAAAGGGAGACACAGAATCTGAAACAGGCTCCAGGCTCTGAGTTGTCAGCGCAGAGCCCAATGCGGGCTGAAACCCGCGAACCGCAAGATCATGACCTGAGCCGAAGTCGGATGCTTAACCAACTGAGCCACCCAGGCACTCCTCCATATTCTTCTTTAACAGACTTCAACTGATTATCGATTTCTCTTCTATTGAAGATCTATGAAGGTCTATGAATAGAGGCAAATGGGACTAAATACATAAGAGAAAATAGGGTAAAGTACGATTCTTCATGAAAATTTCATGATTATTCACAGACTAAATATGTATTAGCAAATTAGTTTCAAAGACCACAGAAGACTTATAAAGCAACACTTGTTTGTTTCCCCACAGTAGGTATCTGGGAATGACTTACAGTCCTCACAAATCTTTGTAACAGTCCAAGAAATAATCTTATTACTTTAGAAATCTTAAATGAACCTCCATGATACAGTACTATACTAAAAATAAGTAGAAACAAACAGAGTGTGCATGCTGCCCAAGGTCACACAAGTGAGTCAGTATGTACAAGTGGGAACAGACTTCTCGAGTATTGCCACTTAGTCCTCATCTCTAAGTGCTAACCCTCCCTTTCCACGAACATACAGGCTTAAGTATACACCCACCTCCTTCACATGTGCCAATCCTGGAAAATGGCATAGTGGGGGCAGTTCACAAAATAAAGATATTTCAGGAAAGCATCACATAATTGCCTGGCATTTGAAGGCACTAAGCCTTTAGTATTCTCTTCCTATTCCTCCCACCCCCTGCATCATTTTTCTAGAACTCTTTAAAATACCTTCTCTACCTCAAATTCCCTACCTGACATTTACATTTACTAATGAACATGATTTTCCTCCAAGGAAATAAATATGGTAATTTTATGCCTTTTCTTCAAATCTTTAAAAAATACAATGATTTATCTCATGCTGAGTATGCAATTTTAACTTTCAGAACACTCTGAAGATTTGGCTGCCAAGTTTATCTATGATAAACATAAATCAATTGAATATGAATTAATAATTTGTAGACTTTAAATGTTATGATATTATGAGAGCATAACATAGGAAAATGCACAAAAACTTCTCTCTTTAACTTCACGGTAAAACATGAGCACTTGGATAACAGAAACAACCACAAAACATTTCCTAGCAATCATGCTAACATGAGCTCAAGGGAAGAAAGAAGAGCCCAGAACGGCAAAACTATTATATGCCAAACACTTCTGTAGCTACTTTAAGAACTAAAAACAGAACGGTTTCTAAATATGCATACTAAGTAAGTGGAACATATTTCACAAAGTGTTGTCAATTTCATTTTATTTTAGTGTACTGTAAATGACCAATTAGATTACAAAGCCAACTTATTTCTGAATCATCTATATAACAATATGTACATATACTATATAACATATCCTCTCATTTCAAGAATTCTTGCTTTTAAGCTAAATGAAATCTTACCCACTACTTTTTCTTTTTAAGATATAGTACAGAAATGTGAAAGCAAAAATTATAATTTCATCAAAATACAAGAACAAAAATGCTAAACTAGTCCAAGCAGACAAATCCTGTGCTCCCTCAGCACACAATCCTGCCAGCATTATTCAGCACCAGTGAGCAAATGAAATTTGTGGAGAACACGAAGGAGTATCATCATAGCAATTTATGAACTTGTCACCTAAGGAATGTACTGAAAATATTTCAAGAGTGAGATGTGGACAGCAGAAACAATTTTCTCCCAATCTCAGCTAAGTTACTTGCTACATAAAGCTTCAGCTTAGTACAAAACAAGCAGTAGATAGAAGTAAAGACACAGCCTTGCTAGGAATTACAGAATAGAATAAAACAGCTAATTAGCTCACCAAATAGCCTTTTGCTAAAAACCTGCATTCTTCTCTTTGTCTCAGGCTTCTGGTTTCCAAAGACAAATTACATGCCCTCTGACAGAATGATGACAAAAGGGCACTCGGTGAGCTCTTTTCTTCTCTTCCCACTAGAAGAAAACTGAACCACACTGCAGTCTCCAAGAGTAAGTACTTCATATGAGCATGCTCGGTATCTAATTTAAATGACTTGGTATTTCATCTCAGCATGTGATGGCCTACTTCCAAACAAACCCAGAGAGCTGCAAATTCAATCGAAGATCATTAACTGCAATAAACTAAACGGAACTGCCAAATGATAATTGATTTGTTTTTGACTTCATGCTTTTTGTGGTTCATTTAACTTGATGTGACTGGAAGTAATTATCTCTATACTTTTTTTTTTTTAAACAAGTCCTTAGGCTTCAGTATTTCATTAACTATATCAATATAGGTATCTCCCAAAATACTGAAATGAACTGAAAATATCAAGACATGCAGGATGTGATTCCAAAAAATAAATCTGACAGCTGAGTAGGCAAACTATAAACCATTCCCATTTCACTTTTTAACCCCTTATTCTGTACTCTTGGCTATACATCAAATAAAACAATCTGCAAACTATCCAGTAGTATTTTAATTTTGCCTTTGGAAATATTAATACACATCAATAAACTGAAATGTTCATTATCTTTATTAAACATGTCTGCTATCTTCAAAAATATAGCAGTAAAGATTTTCCCAGCTATAGAGTATATATTATATAATGAATTAGAAGCTTATGTAACAACAGACGTCACCCAAATATTGATAAAGCTATACAGGATTAATAATTTTTTTTTGCATTCTTAAAAATAATTTTTACAAAAATTCCCTCCGCCCCCACACACAAATCAACCACATAGTTTGCATATGTATGCTTATGTAATCAAATAACTAATTTGCCTGGTTTGCCGAGTAAGTTGCTACAAAGGCCATACACTTTTGCAAGATGGAAATATGGTCAAGATGCTCACTATGACCATTTAAATCTTTCAGGAAAAAAAAAAAATCTAGCACAGCAGATATAGCCCCACCAAAAACAAACAGAAAATTCTTATGAATCCACTTCCCATTTTCACCTTGAAAATCGGAAGTGTTCATACACTAGATACACGTCAAGCTTAAGGATAGCAAACCACAGGCAGAGTGGGGCTAACCCATCTAACTGTGTCCATATACTAATTTACGATTTTCCTTTCTACACTTCCCCATCATTAAATACCTAACTACCCCAATACAAATGTCTCATTTTTAAAAAAAATTTTCTTTAATGTTTTTTTTTGAAAGAGAGACAATGTGAGCAGGAGAGGGGTAGAGAGAGAGAGGGAGACACACAGAATCTGAAGCAGGCTCCGGGCTCCAAGCTGTCAGCATAGAGACCAACGTAGGGCTTGAACTCATGAACCGTGAGATCATGACCTGAGCCGAAGCTGGATGTTACACCGACTGAGCCACTCAGGCGCCCCACAAGATGAGACCATTTTGTAAATAGTAGCCTTGCTTCCCCTTCCCTCCTGACTCCAAATTAATCTGGAAGACCTGGGGAAGTAAGAAGGCACAGGAAACAAATTCCATGGGAGCAATGAAGATAAGGCCCTTCTTTCATAGATGGTGAGGCAAGATCATTAAAAGGCTCAGAGAAGTTATTAAAAAAATGTTAAAAAAAGAACATGGACAACTATTTACGGAACCACACCTGACTCCAATACCTTTCCAAAAAAAAAAAAAAAAGTGTTAAGTTCAAAGAAAGCTACTAACATATCATTTTCTTTAGCATTCTATCAAAGCAGCTCATTCTTATTGCCAAGGAGTGTTAGGTAAGTTTAATTGCAAGGTCTATGGGCAATGTATGCTACATAAGCATCCTCTCTCTAAAGAAAAAGCCCAGGAAAAGAAGGAGCACAGAATAAAAGCAAATACCAAGAGTCATACAAGGTATCAAAAAGTGTCAACATGCGTATGTTTTATGTATTGTTAAGTCTAATAAGTTTGTGCACAGTATGTGTCAGGGTGATGATTCTGTTTTAAAAAAAGAACTTTTAGAAAACTATGATTTCTGAAGGAGAAAGGAAAAGTTCTTCACTAAAACAAACAAATCTACTTTTTTTTGGTGCCATAAATAAATATTTATTTTATTAGAAGAGAAAACTGCTTCTTTATTATTATTTTTTTATTTTTATTTTTTATATATTGTTTATTGTCAAGTTAGCTAACATACAGTGTATATGGTGTGCTCTTGGCTTTGGGAGTAGACTCCTGTGATACGTCACTTACATAAAATACCCAGTATTTATCCCACCAAGTGCCCTCCTCAATGCCCATCACCCATTTTCCCTGTCCCCTGCTCCCCCCCCCCCCCAACTCCCTTCCACCCTCAGTTTGTTCTCTGTATTTAAAAGTCTCTTATGGGGCGCCTGGGTGGCGCAGTCGGTTAAGCGTCCGACTTCAGCCAGGTCACGATCTCGCGGTCCGGGAGTTCGAGCCCCGCGTCGGGCTCTGGGCTGATGATGGCTCAGAGCCTGGAGCCTGTTTCCGATTCTGTGACTCCCTCTCTCTCTGCCCCTCCCCCGTTCATGCTCTGTCTCTCTCTGTCCCAAAAATAAATAAATGTTGAAAAAAAAAAAATTTAAAAGTCTCTTATGGCTTGCCTCCCTCTCTGTAACAAATCTACTTCTGATCTATAAATACTTATTAAAAACATGTTACATATGAGGCATGGTGCAAGACAATGTACAGTAGAAACAAACACAAGGAGGATTATCTCTGTCTTCAAACGAGCTTGTAGAAGATGAGGCAAGAATACATGACACTATTACAAGGTGATCACAGCAAAAGAGAGAGGTGCCTTGCTGCACTGGGGAGTTTAGAGGGAAGAGAGACAGCATTCTGATGAAGGAAATTTAGAGAAGGCTTTGGGAGGGGGTGACCTTTTTGAAATGCCTTGGATAAACACTGAGGATCTGGACCAGAAAGAAGATGCAGGGAAGAGGAAACGGCCAGACTGGAGGCAGAGCAGCAGAACAGGAGAGGACTGGGAACTGGCCGCACTGGTGTGAGTGCTGGGAAATGTAGGCTGTCAAAACTGGGAAGAGAGAAAAGAGAGGAAGGGAAGCTAATATTCAGGGGTGGAATTTGGAAGCAGACAGCAAGAAGTGCTTTATATCCTGCATAATGGAGGAGCTAGGGTCATGTGCTAAACAGCTAAATGAAGGACATAACTTTGGAAAGATAGGCAGACACAAAAGTAGGTAAAAAAAGGCATTAATTCCAGTCCACTGGCACAGCACAGCCATTTTTTAATTTACGTTTTGGATTCTTCCATATTACTTAATAATAGCTCTTTAACCTGAATTTTCTCTCTCCTACACATTCAACTTTAGCATTGTGATTTAACATGGAGGTAATCTTACAATTACATTTACCTTTGATCTTAATTAGAGATCTTACCTTTTTTAAACATCTTTATCTCATCTTTTTTTTTATGTTTGTTTATTTTGAGAGACAGCACGTGTGCACACACACAAGTGGGGGAGGGGCAGAGAGAGAGAGAGAGAGAGAGAGAGAGCGAGCGCGCGCACGAGAGCGAGCCACTCCCAAGCAGGCTCCCTGCTGTCAGCACAGAGCCAGATGCAGGGCTCGATCTCACAAACCGTGAGTCCACTGACATGAGCTGAAACCACGAGTCGGATGCTTAACTGACTGAGCCACTCAGGGACCCCTCACCATTGATTTGCTTACCCTTTCTCTACCTACAAAACTTGATAAAATGTTTCCTGAATATTACTCTGCTAAGAATGAATGAATCTGTAAAAATTCAACAAACGATATAATCTATTTCTATCTATGACAAGTGAGTAACCTCTAAAGACTTTGGACAGTTCTGGTGCAGTGCAGGAGGATGGACGGATATCTCTATGACTAAACATACTTGCCATTCGTTGGACAGTGAACTACAGGGAGGGAACCGGAGACAAGAGGAGGGAGAATGGAAGGGAGCGCGAGAACCTTCTACTGCAACTTGTCGCCATTTTGGTTTTCACCATAGTTCACATTAGGATCATTTGTGTAGCTGAAAAACTCAGGCACACATAGTCAGGGTCCAGAAATCTTTCAATCTGACCAGTGGTGTGGGGCCAGACATTATCAAGAAGCTCTCTACATGATTTTGAGGTTCCTCTGGTTACAAGCCACTGTTCTAGGCACTCGCTAGTGTGCAGGGAGACATGGATACATAAATAATCATGAAGTACTGACACTACACAACTTGTCAGTAAAAGATTCCTTTTTATTTTTTACTGCTTTCTCACTCAGAAATTTTCAGATGGCATTTAAAAATGTGGAAGCACTTTGCTTTTTAAAAGTCTTCAGTCTTAATGCAATGAAATTAGGAATTTTTTTCAAATACATACAGCAAAAAAGTGAGCCCCCAGAAGTGTCCAATAACAAAGAAGTAGTAACAGGAAGAATCCCTACAAAATCTGGGGCATGTATTTGCAAGAATCATGGGCAAAGGAATACATTTTGCATGATAATTTGTTGTCTGAAAAAGCTAAATTTTAAAACATATTTCATAAAATAACTTAAATATCCTAGTGACTTTTACTGCAGTGATAAGCCCTTAGCATCTACTTAGCATGCGGCAAGATAATGAATAGACTTAATTATACATTATTTTGGCATTCAAACAGTCTCTTGCTTGAGACAATGCTTAGAGTATAAAGAAAACTTCTCATGCTTTCCTAGAAAAACAAAAGCAAACACAAAACAATTTTGCTTCTGAATAAAGACATAAGAGAAGAATATTTTGAAAATACTGTATTGTGCACATGAAAAGAGAAAATGAGGATGGGGTGGGACTATTTTCTGCTTTCTACTAAGACACAGAGCACTAATGCCTCTTTCCCCAAATCAGAACAATCATATTTTTCTCCCATTATTCTTAAGGATATTCTTAATCAGTTAGTTAAAATATTAAGTATTACAGAAATTTGGAACTCTTAAAAAACAAGTTGTTCTCTGTTGTTCATTTATTCATTCAGTATACAAATACTTATCAAGCATCAACTCTATCAGACACTGTTGTATGTATTAGGGAAATGTTTTCAGTGGTACAAAAGTTACAAAGACCTCTCACAGAGCTTATATTCTTATTAGGGAAAAACTCAATGAACAATATATAAGATAGTGGGAAAGGGTTACTATGCAAAGAACTAAGACAGGATGAGTAACCGAGTGAATGGATGGTCAAGACAAGTCCTGAACAGGCAACATGTAAGCAACATCTTACACAGTAGCAGAAAGAGGGAAAAGGAGTCCAGATAGAGTGGACAGTTAGTCTAAAGGCTTTAAGGTTAGCATATCTAGGGAGAAGAAGGAAGGCCTCAGTGTCCACAGTGTGGTAGGGATGAGGGGAAAACAGTTAAGAGATGAGAGACAGCAGGTCAACCAGTGCTGGATTTGTAAGCCAAAGAAGGGACTCTGGATTTTACTGTAAGTGGTATGGAAAGCCACTGGAAGGCTGTGGGATGATCTGCTTATCTTTTTACATTTTACAGAAGATGCTTCTGGCTACAGTGTGGAGAATGGACTGCAATGGGTCAAAAATAGAAGCACGGGAAAAGCTGAGAGGCTGCTGCTGTTGTTTGGGTGAGAGATGATAGTGGCACAGATGATTTGGGACACTTTCTGAAAAGAAGAAGGGTCAACAGGGCCTACTGATAGACTGAAGGGGAAGGAAGGGTCAATGAAGGAAAGAGAGAAATTAAGGATGCCTGTAAAATCTTTTTGTTTTCTGATTACATCCACTAGACATTATGTGGACAGGTCAGTGAGTAGAGACATGCAAGAGCTTAGACATCTAGGCAGGTGATGTAGATTTATGGATGATTGGCATACGGTGTGCAAAGAGCCTTGGAAGTGAATGAGATGACTTAAAAGAGAACACAGGATAGATGCTGTGTTTTCATCAATCAACGATGCCTACTACGTGCCAGGCCCTATGCTAGGTGTTTGGTGCAATCTATGGAAACAAAATCTAGATCCTTGCCCTCATGGAGCTTATACTCTATCAGAGAAGATAGACAAACATAATAAATGAGTAAACTATGTAGTATGATAGAAGGGGTAAATGCTATCGAAAAAGGAAAAAGTTAGCAGTGTTGCAAGGGTAACAGGAGTCATGATCTCACTCAAAAGATGGGAATTGAGCAAAAAGCCAAGCAGAGAGGGAGAGGTCAGTGCTAAGGCCCCGAGGCAGGAATAAGTAAGATTTTCCAAAATAATTTCACTAGCATATTTGAAGAATGGCAGAGAGACCAAAATGGCTGCGGCAAAAGAAAAAGTGCCAGTAAAAGAGTAGCCAGAAAAGCAGCAAAAAACCCAGAAGTGCATGATGTCATAGAAGCCAAGGGGAAAAAGGTGTCAAAGGACTCACTATGCTGAATGTTGCCAAGAAATTGAGTAAGATGAAAACAAAGAGATTCTTAATGTTGGAAGAGCAATGTGGTCAGTAGAGAAGAGAGGCATCTCTGCAGAAAGGCAAGGAAAGAGATACATTTGGCAAGAGATACGTTCATTTCTAAAGGTAGTAAGACAAGTTGGCTCTCAGGACTTGACTAAATTCTTGATTTACTGCAGCCAACAAACAAGGATTTAAAAAAAATTTTTTTTTCAATATTTAAGGTTTATTTATTATTATTGAGAGACAGAGCATGAGCATGGGAGGGGCAGAGACAGAGCATGAGTATGGGAGGGGCAGAGAGAGGAGGAGACACAGAATCCGAAGCAGGCTCCAGGCTCTGAGCTGTCAGTACAGAGCCCAATGCAGGGCTCGAACTCACAAACTGCAAGATCATGATCTGAGCCGAAGTCAGATGCTTAACCAACTGAGCCACATAGGTGCCCCAAGGATTTAAAAATTTTAATAGTCAATATCATCAATCAATTTTGGCATCCAGAAAGCCCATCCTGCTTATTTTCTCACTCCATTAATTATAAACCACCCAAAAATTACTACTCTAAGTGATTTTCTAAAAATAAAGAAAAAAGAAAGAAAGAAAATCACAGACAGAAGAAAAGCTAAAAATTCATAAGCCAGACCAGCAACTTCAGCAACACCATGATACCAAGTATCATGTATTGAGAATCACTTCAGGTATTGTGGGTATGTGACTGATCTTTCTTTTGCACAAGAACACCATCAGATGGGTTTTACTATTCGCATTATATATATGTGAAAAGGTGAAAACAGACAGAAGCTATTTAGGGTTGCATGGCTATGAAACTGAAGAAAGGGTAAGAAAGAGTGCATGTTTTTCCTGCTCTGCCACATGGTGTCTCCCTTCTATTCATACTCTTCTAAAACAAGAGGGCAAATGGGTAGATTTTCTTCTTTGCTTTGCTGGACACTCCTGCTAGCCAGATAAGGTGATTTTTATTCTTTCCAGTCCTACTACAACCATTAACATTGTTGTACTAACAAATAGATAACTTCCTCAATTTTTTGTCTCCTTCCTCTCTCCTATCCATCCATCCATCCATCCATCCATCCCTTCATTCATGTAATAAATACTCCTACATACAAGTAGATACTTTGTACTAATGCAGAAAAGTTAGTTTTCTAAAATACCAATAGTACTTTCCAAAATAAGCATCACTGGTGTATAAAAAGAATACTGTACCAGTATGTCAACAATGGTGTTGTACTTTTTTAAATGAGTTACTAAATTGATACCAGGAATTAGGTTAGATATCTTAATGCTCTTTTAGAAAAACTACTTTCTGACAATTCATGGCCAAATTTTTTTTACTATATATATACAATCATGTATAAGGTTTACAGTCTAATGGCCTATGAAGAATCAACTTAAGTCATTCAAAAAAAGTTTTAATGTTTATTTAATTTTGAGACAGACAGAGCAGGAGTGGGGGGGGGGGGCAGAGAGAGAGGGAGATACAGCATCTGAAGCAGGCTCCTGGCTCTGAGCTGTCAGCACAAAGCCTGATGTGGGGCTTGAACCCATGAACTGCGAGACTATTACCTGAGTTGAAGTCAGCTGCTTAACTGACTGAGCCACCCAGGTGCCCCATCAACTTGTCATTTTTATGTGATAATTTAAAACTTCTGATGGAGATAGCTCATCCTTAAATTTTCTTGTTATAATTGACATATAAATTATAATCTGCTGATAACTGAGAAAAGAATAAAGATTTTCAAGGAGTTTAAGAAAGGGTCACAACACCTCATGATACAGAGACAAAATCCTATTCAAGAAATCAGACTCAAAATATCACTAAGGTCACCATTGCTTTTTAAAAATTATTTAGAGTGATGATAGATAAACTTCAGTCATTTCAATTAGTGTGTGCAAGGCAAGCACCAGATGCTCATTAGGCCAAGTTATATAAACAGCAACAAAGACAGAAAACAAGATGCCATAAGTGAAGAGAATAATCAATAGGAATTGCTGCATAAATTAAAGTTTCTGTACTGTGGAACATGTCACACAGCTGTTAAAAATAGGAAGGGAGAAAGAACTGTATGTCCTGTCATGGGAGATATCTATGATATCTATGTATATTATCTTGGGTAAAAGAAGCAAGAAGCAAGAGAACAGTATGGATAAAGGGAAAAAAAAATAATAGGAGCTAGGAACAAGATGACAGATTTAGAGGCTGGCAGTGTGACGTGGAGACATCTGGAATGAGATGTCCTCAGATTGTAAGTCCTAGTCCTAGTCCTACTACTGGATTTGGGCAAGTTAAACTCTCTAAGGTTCAGTTTACTCATACGTTGAGTGAGGATAACACTATTTCTTATCCTATGGAGTTACTGAGAGCAGTAAATGAGCCACTTTTTGAAATGTGCCTAGTACAGAGCCTGATTAAAATGCTAAAACAACTTCACACCTTTTCTTCTTTATATCACAATCTTAACGTATATTCTATTTGGTACAAATTTTTCCCATTAATTTAGAAAAATAGGTTTTAACAATGACCACAAAGCCAATCCGGTAGGATAACTTATGCTGGTGGTACTATTAGAACTGTATTTCACCTGGGATTTTCTAGTCCACCTGCACATGAGTGCCTAGGTCCTTGTCCTTGCTCATACAGCCCTGAGCCCTAAATTTTGGGCTTCTTATTTGGAAATTTCATTCTTCAATTTGTCTGCAGCACGCCATTAAGCATATCTCTTTAAGTCATTCTGCAGAAGGGTAGAAAATAGATATTACTCAGGGGACATATTCTGAAGACTATACTTTCATGTTTAAAAAAAAAAAAAAGGCAAAAAAGCAAAACTCTCACCATAAACCAGAAAAGATTTCAAAGTAAATAATAAAATTCTTAACTTCTAATTCAGATTAAGAATAGATTAAAATTTTTAGATTGGTTTTTCACACTAACCTAATTCAGTCAACATAATGTTCACATTTGCTTTTCAAATGCTGGCTTCATATGTTCCCACATGGGCCCTATTCAAAGCTCATGAATTTTCTTAATAAGCGAAGTCTTGCCTAATGAAGCATTATTCTTGTGAATCTTACAATATTCTGTCCCTCCCTCTTCTAATTAATAAGACTTTTCTTCTAAAAAAAATTACAATGCTGTTCACAATGCATTTTTTTTTTATGTTTACATGCTACTGTCTGTAGATTTATGCATCCATCGGCACTCCAAAACCTAATCTTGTATTTTAAAAGTCTAAAATCTAGAGCAGGGGTCAATAAACTTATTCTTCAAAGGGCAGTAAATATTTTAGGCTTTGTGCACAGTTTTGTCACACAACTATTGCCTCTGATATTGCAGTGAGAAAGCAGTCACAGACAATATGGAAACAGATGAATGTGGCTGTGTTCCAATAAAACTTTATTTACAAAAACAGGCAGCATGCTGGATTTGGTCCACAGGTCCCTACTGCCAAATCCTAATCTAGAATATCAATTAACTGGAATGTTATGACAATCTTCTAAAAGTTTAGTAACACATGCCTCTGTCCAATTGGTTTAATAGATTATTTTACTTGTTAATGATTAGTTTTTACCACTTTTACAGAGAGTAAATTATTTTCTATTCATACTCATTTCATTTAGGGTCTTCCTAGTATTTAATTTTTCATAGTTCTGTACTTAGCTAACTAAATGTCAGTATGTCTCTGAAAATGCTTTACAAAATTCACAAATAAAACAAGCATTTACATGTTTAGTTTTTCCTTCATTAAAAATTCCCACTAGTTTAGAAAAGTAGGTCTTAACAATGACCACAAAGCCAATCCTTTAGGATAATATATGCTGGCAGTACTATTAAATATATATAGTTCACCTGGAATTTCCTAGTCTACCTATACATGAGTGTCTAGATCCTTGTTCTTGCTCATACAGCCCTGAGCCCTAAACTTTGTTATTAACAGAGATATTCATTTAAGGTATGGCAGCTAGTCTCTAAGATACCCTTCAAGGATCCTCACCTCCTGGTATTCACTCCACTGTAGTCCCCTTCACTGCAGCTTCTGTCTTCGTTTCTTAGATAGCTCACTCTGGACAAAGCCAGATCTTGAGGGCCACATAACCCTGTGGAGGGGCCCACATGGAGAGAAACCAGCTAGCCAGACCCAACTTGCCAGCCATGTGATCCTCCAGCCAAACCTTTCAAACTTTTAGAGACTAAAGCCCCATGGAACTAAAGCTTCATAAGACACCCTGAGACAGAACCGCCCAACCAAGCAGCTCCAGAATTCCTGCACCACACGAACTGTGATAATAAATTATTATTGTACTAAGTCTAGGGGTGATCTGAGGACACAGCAGATCCTCCTTATCTGATTAGATTATAATGTAGCCTATTTTGTAGACCTTAATGAATATTTTGGTTCATGGCAGCTACAGTTGATAAACAAGCATCTCCTGTCTTGCAATAAGATGAGTTCAGAGGACAAGACTGATATTAGCAACAATCAATTAGGCTGCACAGTAGTGATGACTACGAAGCTGTTTGTTCAACAGCATTCAACGTTAACTTGATGCTTCCTGTGTGGAAAGCAGTGTGTCAGGATGTAAAGGTTGTTTGATTTCTCCATACTGGCACATGACCCACAGTAACAGTTACATGCAAAAACAATCCTTACTTTGCCTCCATCGGTGCCCATGTAAATCTCACTGTTGCACAGAGCAGTATTTTTAAATCGTGGTCTAACCCATTAGAAGATAATGAAATGTAGTTAATGAGATGCTTTCTACCACCTCTTTTAAATAATTAAACAGAAGAAATGATACAGGTAATAAAGGGAAAGCATTTTTTTTAATTTCAGTTTTATAGGAAAAAAAATGTTACATGGATAATACATTTCGTAATAATATATATTTCCTACTGTGGATCCTGGTCAAGGAAGTTTGAAAAAAGTGACATGAAGTACCAAATGTTAACATTCTTAGGAACTAACAAGTCGCCACGTTCCCAGTTCTCACCCATCACGTTCTTCTTTTCTGACTTCTCTACTGCCTGCCTATTAAACCTGGGTTTCAACCACTTTATTTTCACGTTGAGATTTTATTAATTTTTTTAAATTTTTTTTAAACATTTATTCATTTTTGAGAGACAGAGCATGAGCAGGGGAGGGGCAGAGAGAGAGAGGGAGACACAGAATCTGAGGCAGGCTTCAGGCTCTGAGCTGTCAGCACAGAGCCCAACGTGGGGCTCAAACCCACTAAGTGTGAGATCATGACCTCAGCTGAAGTCGGATGCTCAACCAACTGAGCCACTCAGGCACCCCATCACGTTGAGATTTTAAAATCTATGTGGAAATTGGCTCTGGCCCAGTTGTTTGCTTCCCCTATCCTCAGTCCTGCCCATTTTGAGAATAGGGAAGTGCCTTCTTCTTGGGAATACCCCTTTTAAAACACTTAGTGGTTGTCTCAAAAGAGTGAGGCAAGTAATGAGAGGAAGATCATATAGGGAACTTGAAAGGACCCTGAGATCATTGAAATTTCTGACTAAATGAATCATATTCACTTCTCCAACATGGTAGAAATAATTACATATGCTGGACTTACAAGGTTATTTTTTAGCTCTATAATGCCCCAGAAACAATGGTATTTTCCACTAGTGGATTTTCAGATTGTTATGACTTATATGCAGTATATAAAGTTGTATGCTTTTATAACAAACCTTACAGACAAAGTATCTTGAGTCCAAGAATTATCCCCCAGCTCTCTCTTCTGTAGTGCCTGGCACAGATTTTGCATTAAAATGATAAATGACAGGGGCGCCTGGTTGGTGCAGTCGGTTGAGCGTCCGACTTCGGCCAGGTCACGATCTTGCGGTCTGGGAGTTCGAGCCCCGCGTCAGGCTCTGGGCTGATGGCTCCGAGCCTGGAGCCTGTTTCCGATTCTGTGTCTCCCTCTCTCTCTGCCCCTCCCCCGTTCATGCTCTGTCTCTCTCTGTCCCAAAAATAAATAAAAAACGTTGAAAAAATAAAAATAAAATGATAAATGACAAAGCGGCACCTGGGTGGGGTCAGTCGGTTAAGGGTCCGACTTTGGCTCAGGTCATAATCTGACCTAATCGAACCGTTTGTGAGTTCGAGCCCCGTGTCGGGCTCTGTGCTGACAGCTCAGAGCCTGGAGCCTGTTTCAGATTCTGTGTCTCCCTTTCTCTCTGCCCCTCTCCTGCTCAGATCCTGTCTTTCTCATTCTCAAAAAATAAATAAACATTAAAAAATAATAGAAATAAATGTTTAAAATGATAATGAATATTTTCAAAAAGACATTTTGGTAATCTAAAAAAAAAAAATCCAATCAAGTGATCGTTCATTTGCTTATTTATAATGCTTCAAGAGAAAGGCGTTGTTATCAGTAAGGAAGTTTTTGTAGCTTTAAACCAATTATTTCTGCCACTGAAAATATAAATACTAATAAACAGAGCTAAACATTTCTTTGAATAGGAGGATTTCAAGATTACTCCAAAATGAGTCAGAATAAGCAAAAGGTCAGGATGATGATACTACTGCACATAGATGGCTATCTTTCTACCAAAAAGGCACAATGAAGCTTAAGAGAAACTATGGGAAAGATGATACTAAAATTCAGCTGATTAATAACTTCTAAAAAACAAGCCACAAGGAGGAAATGGGGAATCAACATGCTGTAGCCAGACCTCAACATTTAATAAGGAAATGGACTGATGTCTTTGGAAAAGCACAGAAAAGTAAGTAATCAAATTCCTCTAGAATGAGATCAAGAAACGAAAGGGCAGGGGGCATTAAATCACAAAAAGCTCTAATAAAAAAAAAAATTCTTTTCCAAAGTTCTTTTCCTAAGCCACATTCCGATTTTTATTAATTATTCAAAAAGCGGTCATTTTTCATGTCAATAAAATTTTAGCACAGTTATGTCATCCTCATCCTATCCCCAGTCTAAACAAGACTTAAGAACATGTCTTACAGTCTGTCCTTTGGCCTAAATTGCAGAATGTGTTGGCATTTGCCAAATCTACTTTTCTAACCCAAATGCCTGCCTGGAATCTCTACTAGGTTTTCCCACAACCATTTCAAACTCACCCTACCAGGAAACAAATTTCTTTTGACCTCCATCCTTCAATCCACAACTCCTCCCTAACTTGCCACCTTGCCCTGCTCCCAAAAAGAATAAACCATTTCTCTCATTTCAAAATATGGAGTTTCCAACCCAGCTGCCTAAGTCACAAAGCTGGAAATTACTCTTCCCATGTAATCCACCAGATGCTGTGTGCTTGGCCTCCAAAATTTCTCCCCCAAATAATCTACTTTCCTGTAACTCTGCTGATGCTCCCCTTAATTCATGCAGCACCTTTTCCCATTGGGACAAATGCAGTAGCTTCTTCACTATTCTTCTTCTATTTAAGTTTGCATCATTTAATTCTCCACCAGGCAGCCAAAGTCATATACAAGATGGCACTCTCCTGTATAAAACCGTCACAGTTTCCCACGGCATCTGAAATAAAGTGCTAAGACCTTAACTGGGCTGCAAGGCCCTGCACTGTGGCCGCTGGCCCTGTCTCCAGCTGCAGATGGGGAGGCTCCCCTCACTCCTTCAAGGAATCCAGACGCTTTCAGACTCTATGGATTTTTACAGCCCACGAGGTTCTTTCCCAGCAAACTAACTCCCCGTACTTATCTGTCAGGTCTCAGCTTAAGTACTTAAAAACACACGTATATATTGGGGTACCTGGGTGGCTCAGTTGGTTGAGCATCTGACTTCGGTTCGGGTCATGATCTCACAGTTAGTGAGTTCAAGCCCCGTATCGGGCTCTGTGCTGACAGTTCAGAGCATGGAGCCTGTTTCTGGGTCTCCCTCTCTCTCTGCCCTTCTCTCTCTCTCTCTCTCTCTCTCTCTCTCTCTCTCAAAAATAAACATTAAAATATATATACACCTATATATTTACCTGTGTGGTTATTAGTCTAATGTCCATCCATCTCTCCTCTGTGCTGACAGCTGTTCAGCTGACAGTGACAGTGCCTATTTTGTTCTTCAACACTGACCCCAGAAACTACCATAGGCTTTGGTATATAATACAAGCCCAATAAATATTTGTTCAGTGAAGGGAGTTTCCTTTAAATTCATCTCACCACTAAGATTGCATAATACATAAAATTTTATATGTAAAATTTTATATAAAATTTTTATTCAATGTTCACAGGATAAAAAATTAATAAACTCCTAAGAAAAGAATACTGTCAGTGAAAAATAATCTCAACATATAAAGTACTATAAATCTATCCATTTGCCTTTTGGGATTACATTAATTTAACAAGTCAAATCTGCAAAATAAGGCCTTAAAGATAAACAAGCATTACAGGCTATTATAGTTATGCCATGGAAATATTTACTCTAGGTTGGCTATTACCAGAAGCATTAATAAACTGCAGAGCCAGGAACATCATTTCTAATATGATTTGTTCCCTAAATGGTACTGAAATGATTAGATGAAAAACAGATCAATTTTAATATTTTAAATTGTTTATATCCTCCTATGTTTTTCTTTCTTATACATTCACAATGCTGGAAGTATCACTGTTATATTTTCAAAATGAACATACTAACCTGAAAACAGATATGATTTATGAAAAGGATGTATTAAGACAGAAAACAGAGAAGGAAAGTAACTTGGGGGAAACGCAGCTGAGAGGAGTGACTTTAATTTTCCTTACTAATTTTATTTCACAGTCCTGATGTTCTTAATACTAAAGTAAAATTCTGGTTTAAACACTTTACTCTCAGTTCTGTTCATATCTGTTATTAACCTACCAATGTTTAAACCTGCATATGCATGAAGTGGCCACATTCTCCTTACCCCTCCATCAACTCTATTATTCCCATTATTCATCATGACACTGATGAGAGTAACAGTGTCAGGTTGTAGACCCAAAACAGTGCTCTCTGCTCAAATTTAAAATATGTAAGTAATTTGACAAAGAAATCTTTGAAAAACAAGCAGTAATTTCTATGACGCTTGGTCAGCCATCACTAAGCACTCTCTCTGCAATAGTATTTCTCACCATTGAATGACACAGAAACATAAATAAATAGATCACATTAAAAAAATTAAAATGTCCCAGTCTCACTTTTATAAAAGCATGTTCTCATAAAACTCATTTCTCTTACCATTCTTTTCCTATATCCCATTTAAAAGTACAGCTAGGGAACACTGAGAATGTAACGCCATTCTCCCAGGGGAATGAAGAATGGAAAATTAAAGTGAAGATGAGCTGGTCTGATTTTTCAACCCCATATTTCACTCTAAAATACTTCCATCTGAAGATTTACTTGTGTCTTCTTCACACAGGCCCAAAGCCATTGACCGATGCTTACAACAGGGCTACAATACGTGGTAGCCAGCGTACAAGGTGGTCCCCAGTGATTCTCACCTCCTGGTACTCAGGCCCTTACGCAGGTATCTTGCACACGAAACACACCCGACTGTGGGATACAACAGGATATTGCACAAGTGACAAAAGCTTGACTGCTAAGGACAGGTCACTGAAAACACTGGCTTCCCTCTTGCTGTCTTCACTCACTCACTCTGGGTAAAGCCAACCAGGATCAACTTGGAGGCAGATCCACCAGCCCCAGTGAAGCCTTCAGGTGACTGCAGCTCTGACCAACCTCTTGGCCACAATCTCTTAAAAGACGCTTCGCCATAAGTGCCCAGTCAAGTCACTTCCATAATTCCCGACTCAGAAACTCTGATATTGTTTGTTGTTTGAAGGCTAAGTTTTGAGGCAACAAGAGACTAAAACACAATACTTCCTCATTTTTCATTCATCACATTTACAACCAATTTGAAGCTCAGCAGGCCTAGAAATGTTATATGTAGATAGAAAAACACTTTGTAACCTAAATGCGGCATCCCCAAAGTCATGAAAGCACACTTTTGGAATTCCATTTGTAAGACCTCAAAAATGTTAACTACTGCTACCACACCAGACAGACACTGTCATACAGAAGATGCTCATTACATGCTTAATAAATCAGTGAACCCATAAATGATACAGGAATAAAAGAAACAAATGATACCAAGGCTAGTAAGATTCACAGCACACATCTTTATTACTTGTTTGCAATGTTTCTTTCAACCACCAGAGGGCAGGAACTGCACACTGTTCTTTGGACTTCCTACAACTTAACATAAAGCATTTACTAGTAATAAAACAAAAATTCTCCACAAATGAGGAGGAGAGAAAGGGAGGATGCTTGTTGATAAATTGTAAGAGATTAAGTCTTACTAAGATGCCCAAAAAAGCTTCCTGGAGTATAAACTGAGTTAGAATATAGGATATCATATATTAATATCAATTAGTACTAATTCACATATTTCATAATTCAATACTAACTCATTAAGGGTATTCTGTAAGGGAATAAAGCAAAAAAGCACAGAGGCTGAAAACATCATGCCAATTTCAAGAAACACATGACCAGAGCACTGGGAATGTGGACTGGGATTCAAACTGAAGCTAAACTTCTTACTCTTGCTCTGTTTGTCCTACCTAATTAGAAATTAGCTGGGGTTTATTGTTGGTTTTTTTTTTTTTTTTCTTCCCCTGAAATGTCTGTTTCTACAGGAAACAGTAAATTTAGTATGTTAAATTCAGGCACATTCTCAAAGTAACCACGGGTAATTATAACTCCACCTTTTTGCTCTGTATAACCAAAACAAGCTTGATTGTGTACCTAGCAGGAGCTACATCCAATGCAGGTACAGCACCCAGAAAGAAATAATCACCCTCTCTGTGGCCAGACTCATTAACTCATACCTATTAGGTTCCCACAGATGTCACAATGCTCTCTGAAATCTTATTATCATAGCAAGTACTTTCCAACTGCCTTATTATTTTTAATGTTGCCTTGCAGCAAATCATTGTTATTGAATTGTATTTTAAAATATCCATCATTTTGTATTGAATTGGAAGCTTACTTCTAATAACAAAATCATTTTCACTTTTCTTCAAGTTACTTAAGTTAGCTAGGGTCAGGGATGACTTCATATTTGAATTTTATGAGGCCTTTGGTGAATTATGTTGCTTTTATGGTTTATGGTCTGATTCCTAGATCTAAGAATTATGGTTGGCAAGAATATTTATAAGCGGAGAGAGACAGATAGTGAATAAAATGGAATCTCAACATTTCACAAAGGATATCCTTGCTGAAAGAAGCTGGAGGAGATAAATGGGTTAACTCTTGACTAATCCAAGAGGCATTAATAAAAATATCCCATCCACTCAACTGTAATAAATAACAAGATGTTATATGTATGTAATAAAGATCAAATTGTCCCATGGATGACCATTAATTAGTTAATGATAACAATACTGGCTCTGGATTTATAGAGAAAATCTTGTTGGTACTAATGTTAAGCAGAATAAAGCTGAGGCATTTAATTTGGTTCAGTGGGCCTCTACAGATCTGTAAACCCCTGATCCTTTGCATACTTTAAAATACATAAGCACATAGGCATTCTTTAGGAGAATGAAATTCTTCTTTCACCCTAAAACGACAGAAAATCAAATTCAAAATAGCTTAAGCAAAGGAAGTGAATTCACTGACTCAAATAACTGAAAAATCCAGAAGTAGATCCAGTGACTCAACTCACGATAAAGGTGTATATCTGTCTCAGATCCTTCCCTCCCTCTTCGCCCCTTCTCTGTCTCAGAGATAGTCATCCAGGAGGGCAACTCTAGGCTTACACCTTTACAGCTTCAATCCAACAAAAGAGATTCTCTTCCTCCAGAGCTTAAGGAAAGTCCCAGGATCAAGTCACACTGGCCCAGTTACATCCTGTGCACACCCTTGAGGTCAGGTCTGCAACAAATACTTACCCCTAAGACCAGGCCTGACAGAGAGGAAAGGAAGGAGTTGCTATCCAAGGAAAATATGGATTAGATTCTCAGAAGGAAGGAAGGAAGGAAGGAAGGAAGGACGAATGATGGGCAGGGAACAAAATAAATGTAAGTCATCTATGTATATCCATTTGCACAGAGGTCCCTGAATGCTTCTTCGAAGTTAAGAACCACTATAAAAAAGGTTTAAGAAAGAAGGGGTACACCTGTAACATGTTACCGTAAACCGAACACAGCACCACATTGCTCATAATTAAGTAACGGATACACTAGTCAAATCTAGTGCCTCACTTGGCTTCCTCAATTTAGAAGCACTGCCATTTCCTTCCACTGACCCCATATTTATCTCTTCTTAAAGTGGTGTTCTGTCTTCTGACTTTGGCTTCCAG
Organism: Prionailurus viverrinus; assembly: GCF_022837055.1. NCBI lineage: Eukaryota > Metazoa > Chordata > Mammalia > Carnivora > Felidae > Prionailurus > Prionailurus viverrinus. Next base: position 49,316,632 of record NC_062567.1, on the reverse strand, counting down.
GATATACATGACTCAGGCTCCACGAACTCTCTTTTTCAGGCATTCATTCCCCAGCTTCCTCCCCTCTTTTTCTACCTCATTCTATCACTATTCCATCTTATCTGTCACTTTCCTTCAAATGACTCTCAAGTATTCATCTCCAGACCAAAAAAACACTTCCACTCCCACATATCTAAAAACCAAATATATTACCTCAGAAGCCTAGGTGCCACACCCCAAATATTCAAAACAGACATCTTCTCTTAGACAAAACCAGCCCTTCTTCCCTCTCAGTCATCTATCTGAGAAATAACCTGATCACTTGTGCTTCGGGATTCAGCTCAGACCTTACATCTTCTGTGAAGGCTTCCCTCCCCTCTCCAATCCAAGCTGGGCTAAGTGCCCACTGCCCACTGTCACAGTACTCACGCCATTTCAGTGATGCCTGGTTCACTTCCTGAGTTCTTACGCTAGACTACATACTCAGTAGCAAGGACACAGCTGAGTCTTACATCTGCATCCAATATGCTGAGCCAAGTGGCTGGCACATAGAAGGTTCCCAATGAATGTTTAATGGAAAAGGGAGGGGGGGAATTTAATTCTCATTAAAGATCTAGAAGTTTAAAATATTTACTACGTGCTAAAAAGGACTGTCAGGAAAAAAGATTTGTTTGATTTACCATATGAGCAGACTGTATCTTGGTAAAGTAAGGTCTAGCCAACAAGACTGCTACCAAAATTTTAAAATAAAAGTCAGGGACCAGAATTAAAGTGAAAAATCACCACTCTCTTCTTTCCTTTTTTAAAGCAAGCCCCGAGGTTAAAAAAAGAGGGAACAATGGTGGACATTAAACACTAGGAAACTCTTCTTTCTCCCCAATGGACTTTAATAACAACACCCCATCAATGGGCACCAGATGTGCTTGCTCTTGAGACCTTAAATCTGTCCTCTCAGGGATCAAGCGTCCTAGCCGCCATTCCTTGCTTGACACACCAAGAGATGGCTTTTTGAGACAGAGCTGGCTGGAAACGACTCCATCCTTTTATCCAAAAGCCTTTGCTTCTTTGTGATATTCCTCCTAACTTTAAAGAGTCTTTAATCCTTATGACCTGAATTTCAGTCTGAGAATTCATTATTTACTGGTTTCTAGGACACTGACCACATTACTTAAGATCTCAATTAAGAGATTAGCGATCTAATTAATCCGAATGTCTAAATTTCCACATCTTTAAAATGGGAATTAAAAAGCTGCCCCACAGAGCTGTTAACGAGAGTACACGAAGGAGCAGGAAAAGCACCCGAGGCACAGGTGGGCTTGTAAGCGAGGTTATGACGACAGTGGTTACAGCTACTCCCTGTTGTTCATAAAGGCCACGAAGGTTTGCTGGCTTCCTGACCTGAGACGTCTTCCAGGTCACTTGATGGCAGCTTTCTTTAACCTGCTGCAGGCAGGTATTATTCAAACTCCTCTTGTTAATACATATATTTTAAAAGCATTTCATTCCTTCTCCTGATTCCTAAAGTTGTGTAAAATTTTACACATGCTCTCATCTCACACTTGCTGGTTCCCCCTTTGAATTTCCTTCAGTTCAATCAAGTTTTCATGACATACTGTCATTTTTTTTTAAGACTTTAATAAGCAACAGCTGGTTCTCTGTTTCATTGCTATGCACAAACTTAATTTATAAACCTCAACATTATTCTCTCCTTAGTTTTCTCCTTGGATTATTCACATCGACACCACCTAGCTGCAGTCTGTATTGTTTTTAGTACCATTACCTATAACCTTGGAAAGCTTGTGCTACTCAACCTAGCCCCTGAGACAGCAATCACTGCAAATAAAAAAGTTACACATACCATATTTCTGATATTTTATTTATAGGTGTCAGATTGCAGTCATTTTCATTTATGTATTTGGGGTTTTGTCTGTTTGAAGACAAAATGCTTCTGATATTTTATTTCCTTTCCATACTTCTGAATGACTTTAGTGGAGATGCAAAGTGACACTGATTCACTAACACATGAGCATTGGAAATTTGGTGAGGAGGAGAGGAGAGTCTAGTCAATGCCACTTCATCATGCCATGAACAAATGGAGTACTAAAATTAGATTAAAAGTATATTCCAACTTCTATTATTAATTATGAGCAAAACCACAAAACACTTAGGCATTTACTTTCTTAAAATTACTTTGTTACACAGAAATTTTGTCATTTAAGTTTCCAAATATAAAAACTTTGCAAGAAACTGAAGCTTTTCCTTTTGGGGAAAGATCAACCTATAAGAATAAACACAATCAAAACATTAAAAATGTCAAAACTATTTCTCTCACTGGCAATAACAACAGAAAGTAAGTAACAGCTTGCATGGGGAAAAACAAATCTGCTTCACAGTTCAAACTTCACAAATGTAAAGAAAAAGTGCCCTCATCTGGCCAAACAAAAAACTTAACATTCTAGACGTACATACTAAAACTCTTGCTCGAACATAATTTTCAAGGCTTTAATTGGTATAGAAATAAATCTGAAGGTTTAAAAAAATAAGCAGCAAATCCAACAGTATAACCTTTTTTGCTGTCTTCTACAAATGTAACTATTTGCTATTTAATTATTTAACAATAAAATATAAAGCAAATTATACAATACATAGTCTCTTCCCAACCAGATATATTAGAAATATAGTAGGAAGAGCATATATTGCTACTGGTCCCCTTACTTGTAAACCATTAACTATAAAATGGCATAAATAACCACACAGCCTAATGACAAGGCTGATTTATGAATGTCATATGCTATTATCTGGAAAAAATATCTTGGTAAAACTTTCAAGAATTTTTCTTCCTGAGTACTTTTAAAAATGAATGTGCCATTTAAAATTAAATATTGGTAAATCACTTATATTCTCAGCTGACATCTCTGCCAAACAGACCCAGTAGAGCCCTGACTGGAAATACAATTTTCAGCAGTGCTGTGACACTAATATTACAATTGAAGTGCGAGGGATGAGTAATCCTACCATTAACAGTAATGATGATGAGACAATACTAATATTAGAAATCACTCAAAAGTTCACTATTTGCCAGGCCCTGTAGGAGGTAGGCAGAATGCCCCTCCGCCTCCAAGAAGTCCGTGTCCTATCCCCAGAACCTGTGATTACGTTACCTTACTACCTCACACGGCAAAAGGGACTCTGCAGATGTGGTTGAAATGGGGGAGGCAAGGCAGACTGTTCTGCATTATCTGGGTGGCCTGACGTAATCGCAAGGGTCCTTATAAAAGTGGAAGAGGGAGGCAGGAGAGTAAGGGGGAGGTGTAACCATGGAAAAAGGGATGGTGATGCAACATTGCTGGCTTTAAAGATGGAGAAAGGAGATCATGAACCAAGAATATGAACAGCCTCTAGAAGTGCAAAAGCATGCAAACAGATTCTACCCTAAAGAGCCTCTGGAAAGGGACAGCCCTGCCAACACCTTAACTGTGGCCCAGTGAGTCCTGGGTCGGACGCTTGACCTACAGAACTGCAAGGTAATGAATCTGTGTCGTAAGCCACAAAGTTATGGTAACTTAACAGCTAATACACAGCGCTAAACTCAGTTACTCCTCATACTAGCGAGACAGGTACTACTGGACTTGGGCATATCCATCTGCCATCAGTGTCACGCAAGGATGATGCCCACCTCTTAGATCACTGCCTTCAACCTGTAAACATGACACCATTGCTCTTTGGTACTGAAAGTGTTCCGTTCATTTCTCCTACCTTCGCACCCAATGAGATCTTCCAGTTACTGCTGTTTCAAACTACCCCATCATTCTCCTTGTTCAACCAATCTTTGGATCATTGTATCTTTTATGTATTTTCTACTTTCCACATCCACTGGGCCATGCTGAAGTAGGACAAATCACTTGAATAAAAACATTCTAACTTACTCCCTATTATCAGTTCCAGTCATGTAATGTCCCACTTGAGGGCTTTCAATAGCTTTCCAGTATATAATCAAGTAAAACCGAAGTTCTTTTAGGAGTCTGACTTCAGGAATCCTTTCAGGATTTCAAAAGGATCCCATCTCATCTTTCCATCTTCTTCTACTGCTTCCCACATACTACAAGATACATCCAAATATAGTCCGCAGGCCCATATTTTGGCTCTCACTTCCACATCCTTTGTTGTGTTGTGATGTTTATCTAGAATGTTTGTCTATCAAAAGCCACACTTGCCCCTTAAAAATAGCACACCAGCCACAAAGCCCTATAGCATTTTGCTTATACCACTCATTAGTCCCTACCTTGTCCAGCCCCATTTGGCTTCAGACACTAACAACCCAGTTAGGCTAAAGGAAGTGGTATACCCTTGTCATCTCTTAGGCTAGACATCCTGGGTCCTAATCCAAGCACCACCACTTTCTAGCTTTGTGATCTGGGCCATTTATTTCACGTCACTGGCCTAGGTTTCTTTACCTGGAAAATGTAAAAAATAATAGTACCCCCCTCATATGGTCATTTCAAGAATTGAATAGATAACTACCTGTAGCTGGCATATAGATGTTTAATTTTTACTACAGTTCCCCTAGAGAAGTACCTTCTTCCTTCAATCTTAGTCTACTTGGCTGGTATACACATGATGTATCTAATCGTCACCTTCCCTTCTCCCAGAAGGCTGGATCTTGTGATCTGCCCCACAGTGTCCAGCCTCTACTTTCACGAGACAGATTGCAATTCCCAATCCCCAGTACTACAGTACAGATATCAGCATGAATCAGGACCTCCTTTCACCACCTTTCCCCTTTTCCCTCTTGACCAATCCCCCATTCCCAGGTCAGACACTTACCATATTTTCTTAAGCACAGGTTTACTCTATCAGTTTAGATACTGTGACTTTAATAGCTGACTGCCCTAGCTCCGTAGATGAGTTAGTCCTTGCAGCACTGGCTTCTCCAGCAAACCTCTTTTCCAATTATTGCATCAATGAAAAAGGTCAACCTGCTGTTATTGTTGTTATTGGTATATGTCTTACTCACCTATACAATTAGAGGTTTCTTGAGAGCAAAGACTATGGAATAATAATCTTTGAATTTCCCAGACCTAAACACATTTTTATTTTTGATTAAGCTGACAGATGAAATGAGTCACATGTGACTCACAGTTGAGTACCAATCAGCAAAAATAGCTTTCTGTTTACCACCCATTCCCCAACCACTGGTACTAAAATACAAACACTCACAAATTTATCCTTGCCTAGAATTATGAGTTTTATTTTTTTATTATTATTTAAAAGTTTAAAATGTTTTTAATTTAGAGAGAGAGAGAGAGCATGTGAACAGGGGAGAGGGGCAGAGGGGGAGTGAGAATCTCAAGCCCAATGTAAGGCTCAATCCCACGACCCTGGGATCATGACCTGAGCCGAAATCAAGGGTCAGACGCCTAACCAACTGAGCCACCCAAATGAGTTCTTAAATTACTGATACCACTATAGTTTCCTCAGGTTTTCATGACATATCTTTACATTACCTTACCTTAGTTATTTTAATGTACTAAAGTGTGTTCCATACAAAGCTTTTTGAAATTATTTAAAAATACAGTAATAATAATCAATATAGGCACATTAGTGCTTTTCAGTAACACTTATTATACTTAGTATACCATAAGCTTTCAGAGCCTACACTTCAATACTATGAAATTATGCTGCATTCAACAAGAGACTTCAAATATTTTTTAAAAATAACAGATACTGTTGTTCTGCTTCATTTATTCACATGCTTCTCCTTTAATCTGAGCTTAGTGCTAAATTTAACTTGCTTGATACTCTAAGTCAAGTTCAAGTGTAACTCATGCCAATATTGGTCTGTGGCTATTAAATATTCTATCATCCTTACAATAAAATAAAATAAAATCTCAAAAAAAAATTCTATCATCTTCTATTTTCTTAGAGGGAGGTGCTCATTGTAATCTGACATTTTCCAAAGTATTAAAGAAGTAAAATTGATCTGTTTCTTTTTATGGTTACTACAAGACACCTACAAGATTTAACTCTCTGCCTTTCCATGTGAAATATACAAAACTCTACAAAACAGTGTGGTTCAGAACCCTGACTGTACACTATAAATCTGTGGAGATATTTAAAAATAGATCCCCCGGTCCCAAGCTAGCAGGCTCTGATTTGGTTAATCTCTGGTGAGCCCAAGTTTGAAGTTGTTGCTGATGATTTTAGAGGACCCATAGTGAGTAAGAAGCACAGCCCAAGGAATCTTTCCTTCCCTAAGAGAAAACGTTGTATGTCAAAGATCTATGTAAGACATATGTAGGTACAGATTTAAAATATGTATGTGTCATCTATAATCAGTCACCTAATTGAAATAACTTACATAACCAACATATTAAGTTTTTTTTCTTAATTTGAGAGAAAGGGGTGGGGGAGAGAGGTAGAAGGGGAGACAGGGAGAGAAAGGGGGGCAGAGAGACAGAGAGAGAGAGGGGGGGAGGGAGGATGAGAATCTCAAACAGGCTCCACGTTCAGCACTGAGCCAGATGCAGGACCTGATCCCACAATGCTGGGATCACAACCAGAGCCGAAATCAAGAGTCAGATGCTCCACTGACTGAGCCACCCAGGCACCCCACTAACATATTTTAAATCATCATTGTACTGCCTAGGTCTTTGAAAATATAATTGCAATAATCACTGTCAATTTTTTTTCTCCCAAATGATCAGTCCTTATCTTGGTGATTTTTTAAAATAATCTTTCAGGCATAAATTTTTTTGTACATCAAAATAACAGAGTATATTCTAAATACCTTTAATCCTCAGTATCTGACCAAATCATTCCCTATCTGCTTGCTATCAATTTAAAGTTCACTTTCTGGATTAGTTTACAAAACAAATCCCCCTGTGTTTCATTATTATTTTTTGCATGTGGAGCACCCCAGATTTAATGCCTTAGCCTTGAGAATAACTCCCCCCTCTTGGGCTGATGGAGGAGTTTTCTGCTGGGCCTGCAAAACAGTCTTGAGAATGAAAATGCCCTTGATGACTGTCAAATGACCTAGTCTTTCAGAGTAAAATTTAAATCCCAATGGTGATTTAAAGTCCATATTCAGCTGTTAAGCTCTTTTGGACTCAAACAGCAGACACACATAATAAATCTCAGAGCTGACAGTTTGAGATTTGCTTACTACCTCTGGCACTTCTAAGCTCTAAAAAAAAAAAAAAAATTCATCGGCATAACTGCACTCTGATACAAAGCCTAAAACCAAGTATAACATCAACTAGATGGGGGAAGAAGGAGGCTGAGAGACTTTTGCTTAAATACATGCCATGTTTTCATATAAATTTTTCAAGTACATTCTACCTCATTTGAATTATATTTTTCTGTATCTCCTGCAAAAAAAAAAAAAAAATATATATATATATATATATATACACACTATTTTTTTCCAAATAAGAGTCTGAATTTCAACACCCCTGAAATTAACTTGCCTGTTACTACTTCAACAGGCCCATCCCTCCCCCATACACCAGGGAAAAACCTATATCCTGAAAAATCTATATTTAACTAACCCTTCATTCATTTGCAATGCCAATTGTTTTCCAGATTCCCGTCCAGTCTTTAGCAGATGCATAAATTTATAAAATCGTGATCACAGGTGTGTATCAGAATTGTTTCTTCTGTTTCAATATAAATATTGTTAAGAAGAGGCCTTTAATAATAACGCAGGATATAAAAAAAAAAAAAGGAAAGGCATTCAAGAACAATTATACAAAACAGTCAATTTCATATCTTAAAAAATTTTATCCAAAAAACTGATTTCCCAGTGCCAAGGAATTAAATGTCTTCCTTTTAAAATGCAGTGTAATCATCAGAGTCCTAAAAATCTCTGAAGGAGGCAATATGTGCCTGTAATTAAAAATTTCCCTCCTCCTAAGTATTTGGTTTCTATTCCAAGTAAGATATGTAAGATATATGCAGATTTCTAGATTTCAACTAGATTAACATGTACCACCACCAATCACTATAAATAATTTTTCCTTTTTTAAAAAAGTCATTAATTTTAGCCCATTTTAGCCCATACCTCCTCCATAAAGATAAAGAAACTAACACCCAGCTGGGCAGATGCCATGTGATTCTGCAGTGCAAGGGAGGAGTTAGTTACCACCTTCTGCACTGGATGGGGCTACATCAACCCCAGATCCCTCTATCTCCCCAAAGAGAAGTGAGCAGTCTCCAAAAGCTACTGATTATTACCATACCACCTTTGTACAACATCATCACAATTTACTTCATTACATGGACTTTGTAACTTCAATCATGAAAATTAAGAATAAAATTAACTACCCGCTTGGAGAATGTGCTTAAGCATTCTACCACATGTCACGCTTCACAGAAACCACACTGTCGCAGTCTGTTTCTCCAGGTCCGGATTTCCTTGTTTTTCTATAAATTGAGTATGCTGGCCTAGTGTTAAATAATCCCCAAATATGTTACTGTCTTCAACTAATGATGGGATCAGTTTGACGTTTCAGCTATTTCTGCTGCACTGACTTGGGAATAATGACTTCTGAACAAAATGTAACAACTGAAAATCGAACCAATTTCTGTTACACTTTTATAAATACCTGGTTTGCTAGCAGTGCTTCCTCAAGTCTCTTCATGTCACAGGCACATAAAGTAAATGATAATACTTGGGCAGCACACTGGAGACTGCCAGAGGTGGGTGTAGGGGAGTTCAATGGCTCCTGAAACCTCATCATGGCTGTGTGCCATAGCTGTGTGCTAGAGTAGGAGGTGATGACACAATCACAGACTCAACTGCTGTAATAAATGACATGCTCACTTTCAAACAGAGCCTGTATTTCTAGGGTTAACTCACAAAGCTATGCAATTAGTCACACACAAACTGATCACCAGCACTGGCTAACTCACTGAAAATTAACAATGGCAGCAAAATATTCCAAGCACTGGAAAGAGAAATCAAGCATTCTCTTCCTGAGAAACATCGTGGAGCTCTGAATGTATTGATTAGCCAGAGTGGGAGATGAAGGGCCTGGGTACTGGGATTTCAATACAAAGCTGATCTACAGGACAAGTGTCTAATTCCCCTCACCCATAGTTTCCTTTTCTATCAAATAGAGCCAGGATCATCTTCCTTATTGGGTTTCTCTGAGGATTAGAGATAAGAAACTTGGTTTCTACCAAGCATATCTGGTACTCAAAATACACTCAAAAAGCATTACTGTAGCCACTGGTACTATTTTGTGTGCTTTATCATTTACTTAACTATAACTTATGTATCTTTTTACAAGTACCTTCCCAGTATCTGTGTTCCATATTTTTAAAGGCCACATAATATTCTATCTTGTAATCTCATGGTTTAGTCAACACGAGTCAACTGCTGGAGATTTGTATTACAATCATTTTCTACTAATATGAAAACTTTTTATTTCCTTAGCATCTAGATCCAGAAATGGAACTACAGAGTCAAAGAATATAATTATCTTTATGGCTTTTGGTAAACATATTTATTTCTTAGAGATCTATCTTCCTAAATGAAGACTTGGGTGTAGAGTTTGAGTTGGGTTGAATCTGATTGATTTTGAAAATTTGCTAGTTCTAGCTCAATCACTTTAACTAAATCTTAGAACTAACAATGCTTTTTAAAAAGAGAAATTAAATTATAAAGAAATCAAGAGCAAGCTTTTCAAAATTATTTAAAAATAAGAGACGATTTCCTCAGTTACAAAGCAAAATCATTTTAACAATGAACACACGGTTTTAAAACTTTTAAACAAAAACAACATATATACAACATAGACTGTGTATATATCTTTCTTCACAAAATACAGATTTAAAGTGAAAATGAAAGCCTCCTCTGCTCCATCCTTGATATTTCTTACCAAAACTCAATAAAATCCAAAAGTCATTAACATTTTCATTTGTATCCTACTAGAATCTCTACACAGAAAAAGCTTAAATATGTAGATCTTTATTAGTACACAAACTGTAAAACTTGATTTTTTTCCCTCTTAGTAAACCTTGATTTCAACACATTCAGATCTACTGCTACATATATTTTTTTATTGCTCTATAATTTAGATAACTAGTTCATTATTAAATGATACTTGAGCGATTATCAGTTTTCACTGGGTTTTTTATGTGTGCGTATAAAACAAAACTTCAGCAAGTTGTACATACATCACTATAATATAGATGAAAATTCAACCTCATATTAATTAATACTATGATATTTGTAGGACAAGGTTGCAGTTATAGACCTGATGAGACAAAAGGGTATGAGCATTTTATATTTCACTATTTTCACCACGTTACATTCTTATCAGTAGTAAAAGAGAGTGACTATTTCCCTCTACCTTCACTAATGGGAGGTATTACCACACTTGAAACTTTGCCAAGCCCCTAAGCAAATAAGAGATCTCATTCTAGCTGGCTTTTTTGCTTTTAAGTGTCTTTCTGTATTTCCTTTAGTGTGAGCTGACTTTCCTTGTTCCCATCTTTTATTCATTTTCTACTAGCTTGCTCATTATTTTCTTCCTGGGAATCGTATGTTTTTATTTAATTAACTTATTTAAAATTTTTGAGTTTCATTCATATTTGATCTAAAATGTTAACTTGAGGGGCACCTGGGTGACTCAGTTGGTTAAGCGTCTGACTCTTGATTTTTGGCTCAGGTAACGATCTCAAGGTTTGTGGGTTTGAGCCCTGCCTCAGGCTCTGCCCTTACAGCACAGAGCCTGCTTGGGATTCTGTCTCCCCCTCTCCCTACCTCTTCCTCTCCCCCACTCGCTCTCTGTCTCTCTCTCTCAAAATAAACATTTTTTAAAAAATAAAGTTTCACTTAAAAAAATGATACAATGTAACCTTAAAAGCAATTAGGGAGTTTGACATTGACCTCAATATACTCTGTGTCTATAATCCTGGCACATCTTTTCCATTATTCTTTAATTTTTTTCACACCCTTTGCTTCTATGTTTTTCCTTAAATTTTTAAATTTGAGGATAGTTGACACAATGTTACATTAGTTTCAGGTGTACAACACAGGGATTCAACATCTCTATACATTACGATATGCTCACCTCAAGTGTAGCTACCATCTGTCAACATGTAACACTATTAAAATATCATTGACTATAGGGCATCAAATATTTTAAAATATTTCTAATATTCAACATTATGCAATAAAAGTTACAAAAATAAATCTGAAACCTGGCTGTAGTTTCCTTGTTATCTGAATCACTTATGAATACTTTCACACTCCCTCTTGTCCAGTGGAGATGAATGCATGTATATTTGTTTTTATATTAAGCATAAATCTATTGTAAACATCAATAGATGTGGAAGGAGCGAACAAGAATATAGCATCATACAGGTAAAAGGTTAAGAGGCCAGGGCCATCTAATTCTGGTCTCAACTCTGCCACAATAAGCTGAATGATCCATCAAAATATTAGCCCTTCAATCGATAAAATGAAAAAGTTGGGCAAAATGATCCTTAAAATTGCTTCCTGGTATAAATCCTATGAGTCTAAGAGGTTTCAACATTTTTCTTAGCACTATGAAGAACTTACAGTAGGACATAATGAAATAACTTTATTATTATACTGTAAAAATATAAATGATAAATATAATCAAAAAGTCTATTTTTTAAAAATAAAACTAAACAATAATATAACAAGATTATCAACATGGTAATACCCAGGTTTCTTAAGACATTTGATTTTCTAAGTCCTCAATATAGGAATAAAATATAAACCTACTTAAGGGCCCACTGCTATTAAAAGCTTCTTTTTGTTGGAATAATATCATGCCACTTATTGGCATTTATGCTATATTAATTTTCAACTCTTGCTTTGTTTGTTTTATTATTTTTTAAATGTTTTATTTATTTTTGAGAGCAAGAGAGACAGAGCATGAGCAGGGGACGGGCAGAGAGAGAGGGAGACACAGAATCCAAAGCAGGCTCCAGGCTCTGAGCTGTCAGCATAGAGTCTGACATGGGGCTCGAATTCATGGACTGCAAGATCATGGCCTGAACTGAAGTCAGATGCTTAACTGACTGAGCCACCCAAGGGGCCCCTATTTGTTTTTTAAAGTTTATTTATTTTGGGAGAGGGAGGGAAGAGGAGAGAAAGAAAGAGAGAGAGAACCAGTGGAGGAGGGGCAAAGAAAGAGATGGGGACAGAGGATTCAAAGCAGGCTCATGCTGACAGCAGTGAGCCCAATGCAGGCTCAAACTCACAAACTGTGAGATCATGACCTGGGACGAAGTCAGTCGCTTAATCGACTGAGCCACGCAGGTTTCCCTCAACTCTTGCTTTAAATGAGATACATCTGTAAATCAAATTAGACTTGTATTCAAGTTTACATCCCTGAGCTCCCACCCATAAAATCAGCTGAGATTTCTGATCAAGTCTTCGTGTTTATATTCAAGAAATTATAAAACCAAGTCACCTTTCTGCCATTTGAAGAATTATTTCAGGGCCATGATGCCTACGCTTATTCATTTTATACTTTTAAAAACCGTGTTTAAGAAAAAACTGTCTCAAACACAAATTTTATGTAGGCGAAAAATCATTGCTATAGCAACAGTAGCTTTAGTTTATGAGAACTGAAAGGTGAAAAATTCACATTTCCAACACTTAAAACTTAACTATTTGATTTTTGATGGCTGATGGCATAGGGTGGTAGCTCCTGACCTTTCAGCACTACTATCATTAACTGGATCCCAATGAGACTTGGCCAAACTCAAAGCCTTAAAAGATAAAACACGATGCTTTCTTTAATGATAAGATTAATTAATATAATTCAAACATTTATTATTTAGACCATCCCCCAGGCTGTTCTGCTCTTCTGCCTCCCTGTGTTCCAGGGAACCAAAGGAGTTACTGGGACAGTAACAGCCTCAAATGGTGAGTGATCTGCATATCTCTGAGGTCTTCCAGCTAAAACAACAACAACAACAACAACAAAAAACACCACTAGCATCATGCCATTGCACTGGTCCCAGCTAGAACTGGCATCTCCAAACTTAACTGTGGCTGGTTCCAAGTATGAAACATGATCATTTCCTTACTATTCTGATGGGCACAGGTTAAAAACTAGCAACAAAAAGAAATTAAAACAGTATTTTTCCATAAACAGATGGCAAAATTTGTGAGTATATGTATACAAGAAAAGGAAATGAGGATCAATTTTGAAATACTTTTTCCCATTCTAATGCCTAGCTGCAAAACATACCCCTGGCACAAGGGGAATGATCACCACTAATAACTTAACCCAATAGCACATGACCCACTGAATATGGTAGAGTTATACAATGTTCATATAAATCTGTAATAATATATTCCTGATTCCGCACTTTACCAGCTGTGTGACTATGGCCAATTTATCTAAGCCTCGGATCTCTCATCTGAAAACATGCTTTTTTTTTTTAATTTTCGTTTTTTAACCTTTATTTATTTTTGAGACAGACAGATCATGAGCGGGAGAGGGGCAGAGAGAGAGGGAGACACAGAATCCGAAGTAGGCTCCAGGCTCCGAGCTGTAAGCACAGAGCCCGACACGGGGCTCGAACCCACAAACCATGAGATCATGACCTGAGCCAATGTCGGATGCTTAATCGACTAAGCCACCCAGGTGCCCTTGAAAATATGCTATCTTATAGTTTGTTATACAGATCAAATAAGTTAATATATGTAAAGCATGGAGAACTGTCAGTGGCACATGGTTAAACACTTAATAAAGGGAATAGTTACCTTCATTGTTCAGTTTTGAGTCATTCTAATAGGGATGCAGTGGTACCTAACTGTGGTTTTAATTTGCACCTCTCTTAAGACTATTGATGACTATTGAGTATCTTTTCATGTATTTATTTATTTTTTAATGTTTTATTTATTTTTGAGACAGAGCATGAACGGGGGAGGGTCAGAGAGAGAGGGAGACACAGAATCGGAAGCAGGCTCCAGGCTCTGGGCTGTCAGCACAGAGCCCGATGCAGGGCTCGAACTCACGGACCCTGAGATCATGACCTGAGCCGAAGTCGGATGCTTAACCGACTGAGCCACCCAGGCGCCCCTTCGTGTATTTATTTTTAATCTGCATATCTTCTCTCTTGGTGAAGTGACTTTTCAAATCTTCAGCCCATTGGATGGTTTGTCTTCTTATTGCTGAGTTTCAAGAGTACTTTATGTTATTTGGATATAATTTATTTGTCAGATATATGATTTGCAAATATTTTCTCCCATTCAGTTGCTTTTCTTTCTGTAACAGTTTTTCACACAGCAAAAAGTTTTTAACTTTCATCAAGTTGAATTTATTACTTTTTTTTCTTTTTGCAGATTATGCTTTTGGTGTCATCTCTAAGAAATTTCTGCCTAACTCAAGATCACAAAGAGTATCTCCTATGTTTCCTTCTAGAAGATTTATAGTTTTAAATTTAGGTCTATGATCCATTTTGAGTTTTTGTTTTTGTTTTTTTAAAGTAAGCTCCACAGCAACGCAGGGCTTGAACTCATAACCCTAAGATCAAGAGCTGCATGTTCCACTGAGCGAGCCACCAAGGTGCCCCTTTAGTAGATCCTTTTGTTGTTGTTGTTGTTTTTAAGACTTTTTTTTTTTTTTTAAGTAATCTCTATACCCAATTTGGGCCTCAAACTCGCAACCCAAAGATCAAGATTGCATGCTCCGCCAACTGAACCAGTCAGGTGCCCTGAGTTTTGAGTTTTATGTAAAGTACAAAATGGGTCAAAGTTCTCTCTTTCTTCCATGGGAATGTCCAACTGTCCCAGAAGTATTTGTAAAAAAGACTAACCCTCTCTCCATTTCAATACCTTTTCACCTATGTGCTGAAAACAATGACCTACCGTGTATGGTATGGGCCTATTTCTAGATTCTGTTTTGTCACAATCCCCACCCTCCCCAACCCCAGCCCGACTATCCTTTCTCTGATGCCACAATGTCTTGATTACCGTGGCTTTCAGTGAACCTTCAAATCAGGCAGTATGAGCGTTCCTACTTTGTTCTTCTTTTTAAAATACTCTGGCTACTCTGTAAATAAACATATAAATTCACATAAATTTTAGAAGAGCTAACCAGGCCTTCTTAAGCAGGGCAAATTTATACTTATAAGCAGCTATTCTTACAGGGTGTTGTTGGAACTCATAGCTAATATAGTGTCTCTTCATCATTACATTAAAAGAAATGCTAAAATCTTCCCAGAGGTAGATGAAGGAGCTGATGATCTCCATGTTTCCCAAATTGTGACAGAATTTAAATACTCATTCCCTAAACTGATTTCTTCTTAATCTCAGTCTTTTCAGAGATAATGATGTCACAGGCCTCAGCTATAAGTAAAGCTGTTTTTCTGTGGCATGTCCCCCATAAGTCAAGCCAGGCTGTTTGGGGGTTCTCTCTGGCATGGGGGAAGGGAAAGGCTAGGAAAAATATCTCTATCTCTATTCTAGTTGCTAGTCTCATTTTACGTCTCAAATTGCCAAAAATTTTCACTTAAGATTTTATGAGCTTCTTGCAACTGCCTTGTTAGCCAAAAGCCAAAGACATCGATCAGAAAGCAACAATAGTAACAGACTCCTAACTATGTAAACAAGGGGTTTACAACTGTGGTTTTGTAAAGTGTATGGGCTGGGCACAGTCATCCTCCCCAGTAATTCAACTATCTTCCCTGCTCATTTTAAACTGTAGTATGTAAGGAAAGACAACCAAGTTTACAAACATTATGTAGACTCCAGAAAGAAGGGATGATAAATTACTTATAAAATCATTACAGGGAGATTTTAATTATATTTTGTGCAGAAAGTTACTGATCTGCATTAACTGGGTTTAAAAGCCCAACAACATAGACAATCAGAGCCACAGATGTTGCCCCTTCCCTTTAGTTTGTTTACTGGAGGAAAAGGCTCTGTAAACACACACAACTGAAAATCAAAAAACACAAGAGAAAACCATTAAATTGCTCATTTAGTAGCTTTAAGGCCAAGTTTTAAATTAACCCCTATAAATACAAAATATGCCACCTCTGCTGGTCAGACTGGCTAGCCATCTTCCCATATTCCACTTCAGGGGTTAAGAACAAACCTTAACAGTGATAATTCAATTTCTGACCTGATTTTCCCACAATTTAATTAAGCTAAAGCCAACGACAAAGGGAAAAATGCTGTCATTAGAATCTTCCAATTTGCTACCTGACAAGTCTCCTTCATACAAGTAAAAGGGTTTTTTTGGTTTCTTAAAAATTATTTATTTTGAGGGAGCGGGGGAAGGGGGGGGGGAGAGAGAGAGAGAGAGAGAGAGAGAGCAAGAGAGAATCCCAAGCAGGCTCCATACTCAGCACAGAGTCTGATGCAGAGCTCGATCCCACGACCATGAGATCACGACCTGAGCTAAAAACAAGAATCTGATGCTTAACGGACTGGACTGAGTCATCCAGGTGCCTCTAAAAGTTTTTATGTCACTCATTCCTAAGCTTTCAACTCTTATTATTTGGAAACAAAATACTTACAGAAACTTCAATACCCAAGCAGAGGTATAGTACTGGGTTTATTTTTTTAATTTAAGGAAGAAAAAAAGAAACATTCCGGATTAGCCAGACACAAAAGAGGTTTTTTTTGATCACATAGCAAAGATCACACACTTCACTTTTAACAATAAATGAAAAGAGGCAAGAGCGGGAGTTCACAACACTGAGAGCAGGGTTTCTATTTGATCTTATTTCATAGTATTTTAATGCAGACTTGATACATACGCTACACTCTAAAATGGTTCACTCAGGACTAGAGGTTGCTAGGGAGCTCTACAACAGACAGAACACACATAATTATAAATTCCTTTACATATTCCTTTTTCTTTACGTATAATGCTTAATATTCATTTCTTACCTCACACCACTGAGTGAGGAATGAGAAGATTATAACAGAAACAATCTACAAAAAGGAGCAGACTTTTGTGGGGAATGCTGAAAATGGCATATGCTATCCATGTGCAGGGGCCAAGGGTAAATGGAAAATCTCCACCTTCCTCTTAATTTTGCTGTGAACCTAACATTGTTCTAAAAAATAGTCTTTTAAATAAGAGGGGGGAGAAAGTTACACAACAGAAGAGAAAGAAGTACAAGTTATCAGCAATGGCCCAGAAAGATGCTCAGTCCAAGCTTTGTCTAAAAGACTGAACCCCAGTGAAATCTTGACCCAATTTTTACCCAGGCTCTTTCTCAGGCGCCACTGGTGTCCCTGCAGGATGCAGAAGACAAGGTCTGGAAATACCTGAATTGTATCAACACTTATAATCACCAACAAACTCACTAATGAGTTCTTCAAATTACATCCTTCTTGTATTTATACATTTTGTTTCACACTTTAATGTTTATGAAATTGGGTTCGTCTTAGATTCAATGTGTGCATTTTATGTCCTAGTTTATCTGTTGTTTTTCCCAACAAAAGTCTATATTCAAACCACTGGCACATCTTTCAAAGAGTCTCAGAAGACAATACGAAACTCAAGTCTACCACTGCTGGTCAGAGAAAGCCACGCAGCACTGACATACACATCATCGCTACCTGAATGGGTAAAGGCCAGAAAACGCTGGAGGCCCTCCCAGGACCAGGCAGAGAGGGAAGGCTCCGATTCCCTTCAATGTAATATCAGCAGAAACCAAGCAGGGAAGTGACACTAACTTCATTCATCTGTGGTGGCTTTAGTTTACAACCATCCTTTTTTTTTTTTTAATACTTGATAATCTTTAAATAGATCTTTACCGAGGTCCAAAGATAAAACTGAAAATTGATTTCAGTCAGCCTCCTGGGTCTAAACTAGCTGTACAACATTAGCAAAGCTGCTAAACCATTACTGATAATTCTTCTTTAAGGGTAAAAACGAGAAAGATGACATATGCTTTCTACGACTACTACCAGAATAAAATAAATCAAACCATTTGTTTTATCTTTGATAAACTAATTAAAAAACAATGACGGCACCTTATTATTCACATATCTACTATGTGCCAGGAACTCAATCAAAGTATATTACTTTAATCCTCTATGGCAGCTGTTAATCTCACATTACAGAAAAAGAAACAAGAAACTCAAAGAAGTTATATGGTTAGAATCAGGTCTGGGATTCAAAGTCAAAACTGGTTGATTCCAAAGATCTCTCTGCTTCACCAAGTTGCCTCCAGAATACTAACTTACTACTTTACCATCATTCATTTACCTTTAACTGAGTTTCTGTTTAGAACACATTCTTATAAGAAATCTCAATATTTGGTATTATCCACTACTAATATACTCTTTCCCTCATTCAAAGAGCTCTTTCTCACTGATGTTACCTGTAATACAGCATTATGAAAATCAGAATGTGTCGATATGTATGGGCTTGCAGGTGTGTGTATGGGGGAAGGAGAATGCATAGGGAGATGAAGAATTTTTGGTAAATTTAATATTCAAATAACAGAAAAGATACTGGTATCAAATTTTTATTTCTCCCACCCAAAAGAAACTGTTTTGCAGCTATTTCTCTGTAAATCACTGCAATAAACTGCCTTCAACTCAGAGTCTTGTGGTTTCTACAAATGTACTTGCCACAATTGATTTGTTTCATCTATGGCATAAATAAGGTATAACTAACTCACTTTGGCTGTACAAACTCTGAAGTTTATTTTGTATTAGAATAGCCCATTTACACATAAAAGAGAATATTTTTTTCCCCCACCAACAGAATCCAAATACACGATTTTAATGAAAAGTTAAGTCTCAAAAAACCTTACATCAGCCAAGGAGAATAATGAAGAAAAATGGCAGCCAGGAGATGGTTCCTTCTGTTCATCTAAAACAGCTTATATACTGAAACCAATCTAAAGGTTGTCTCTATTCAAAACACACAGCTTTAATGGATTGACACCGTAGTTCAAAGTAATCAAGAAGTCCTTCAGTGGTTGGGTGGGGTGGAGACAAATTGAAACTTTCAACTAGAAAGAACTAGTATGAAGCAGTAGTCTCTCCATGAAAACTGTACAGTAGCCAGTTTTACACTAGAACAGTAACACAGCCTGCAGTGAAATACGGAATTAATAATGACCACAAAGAACCCATGCTACCATGGATGCTTACAGCAGATTGACAACTAGGAAAATCTCCAGCCATCCAAAGACAGAAAAGAGCCATTTCAAGAATTGTGTCATTTTCCCCAACAGTACTTAGCTTGCCTCCATAGGGAAGTTGACCCAGGGATGAGAGTTTTTCTGGGGGTTTGCAACAAAATGTAAAAAAAAGAAAGAAAGAAAGAAAGAAAGAAAGAAAGAAAGAAAGAAAAAAAGGAAATGAGGAAATCAAGCTCTGTGGAGTTGACAAGATCAAAGGAACATGTAGTAGATATTACGTGGGGAGGCTCACCATCTCATGATTCTCCTGACACTTAGAGGAGCCCCCCCCCCCAAATATGTCTGTGCTTATTAAGCTGAAGCATGAGAAACTGCTTTTTCTTGAGGCAAAAACCGTCCAATTAGCAAATTAATATGGCTCAGTCTACTACAGATGGCTCTATCCTCCCATCCATCAAGCAAATCAGATTCTCTCTCTTGGGAATTTGACACTTGAGTGACAATATGGTCACAGCTGTGTCACCCTGATGAAAGCACTCTAGGGAAGGTTCAGAAGCTCCCAGTGCTCAAGGCACTAGATTCTTGCTCTGTGCAAAATTTAGCCATGCTGCAATTCCTTCAAGATTGCAAGCTCCCCAAGAATCCTTTCAATAACGAATTTTAGCAAATAACTTCTTTTGATGAAGTGTGACTTAATTTCTATCCTTGCAACCAAAGGAATCTTAACAAACACCGTGAGCCTAGGAGGTCAGACAGGTGGTTCCACCAGATCCTTGAATTACCAGTCCAACACCCAACTTTTTTTCCTGTTGTTCACAAAACCTGAGCATGATTGCTGATTAAGCAAAGTATATCAAGCAAGGAAGAAAGGTTTCCCTTTTCTTTTTTTATTTTCAGAAGCCTTATAATTGCTGCAAATATACAGACTTGCTCAAGGCATATTCTGTAAACTGAGAGAGAAAATTATATTAACAAAATGTCTATCAGGACTCAAGGACTTTGGTTATTTTCAATAGCAACTTTAATAGTGACATATGCTATATAAATTAAAATGATATAAAGTGTTCATTAAAAAAACAAAACAGTTGGGGCTCCTGGGTGGCTCAGTCAGTTAAGCGCCCGACTTCGACTCCGGTCCGTGAGTTCGAGCCCTGCGTCAGGCTCTGTGCTGACGGCTCAAAGCCCGGAGCCTGTTTCAGATTCTGTGTCTCCCTCTCTTTCTGACCCTCCCCCGTTAATCCTCTGTCTCTCTCTGTCTCAAAAATAAATAAACGTTAACAAAAAATTAAAAAAAGAAAAACAGTACCTGAAGTTATTGCAATCTCAATTCCCACTAAAAAGAATCGATTTCAGTTTCAATGGGCACTCAGCTGGGCAGGTATACTACCCCTCCCCCGTGAGGCGTATGAGAAGGCACAAAAGGCACAGGAAATAGAGTCAAATGGAGCCTCATGGAAATTAGATGGTAAACCTATAACTGGCCACTAGCTAGGAATATGGCGAGGATTTTCCAAATATAAGAGCCTATCACATCCTCTGAGCCAATAAAAAGGACTTACTTCACCTTCTCCATGATATAACTGCTAATGCTTAGTGATGCTGCCTTGTTTAAAGCAATGTGGCTTTCTCTGCTTCAAATGGCCCAGAGAACTAATACTTTCTACCTTGCTCCATTGTAATCACTAATTATTAAGGATATTTTAAAACACTTGGTAAGAGTTTTATATATATTCACATAATCCTATATACTAAACAACAACAAAAAATTAATGCTGTTGGGACAACTAACCAACATTTGACAAAAAAAAAAAAAGTTCTACATGCAAAACCATTTCTCAATGGACTAGAAATGTAAATATGAAGAATAAAAACATGAACATATAATACAGCTATTTTTATAATCTAAGGGTTAACTGCATGTATGATACCAAATGCAGAAATCAAAAAAGGAAAAGGCTGATCAGTTTCACTACAACAAAACAAAAATGTCTCTGAAAATTAAAAAATGTCAAAATACAAATGAAAAACTTAATCAAAAATAGTAAGAAAATGATTAGTATGCCAAACAAAAATGGACACTGAAGGCAATTAACCTGGAGACCAGTATAGGAATGTGTATCAAAACTTTAAAAGGGGTGCTTGGGTGGCTTAGCTGGTTGAGTGCCCTACTCTGGATTTCAGCTCACGTAATGACTGTGCAGTTGAAGGGTTCCAGCCCCACGTCAGGCTCTGCACTGACAGTGTGGAGCCTGCTTGGGATTCTCTCTCTCGCCCTCTCTCCCACTCTCAAAATAAATAACTTAAAAAAAATAATAAGCCTTAAAAACAGGCTTGCTTTTTGACCCATCAAATTCTATTTTTAATAATTTACCTTACAAAAACAATTTTCTTATCAAGTATATTCACTTTTGCATTGTTAACAGCCAAAAAACCTAAAACAAACAAAACTACCATTAGCATGTTAAATTATAATTCATTCCATCTGTTCCATCAAGTAATGTACTGCCATTAGAAAACAGAAAGAGATCCATCCATATTCACTGACATGAAAAGATACATGAAAAGATACCATGAACTAGAATGATGGGAGGAAAAAAAACCCAGATTACAAAACAGCAAAAAATAATGTGCATAACAAGGCCCACTATCAAAGTACATTTTTCCTGGGCACAAAGATAGACTATATTTCCACCTCCTATCTTTACTCCTAACATATGCACACTTTCGTGTGCCTTGTGATTGTGTTCTTTCTCTGCAACAGAAATATAAGCGTGGGTATAACCTTGGAGCCACAGGTTGAAGATGTCAGACACAACCCTGGCCTGAGTTCCTGCAAGAATGCAAGGAGGCCCCCACCCAGATCCCAACCTGGAACACTAACCCCAGACTGCTGTGTGTGAGAGAAAAATAAACACTTGTTGTGTTTGTGCCATTTCACTTGGGCCTGTATTCAGTAGCTTAGCCTACCTACCCTAACCGAGTAGAAAATCAGCAGTTTCACGTTTTAATGAAATCTATATTCACATATAAATACTTTTGAAGTCTGGGAAGCTATGCATCAAAACTTATCTTTATGATATTTAACCCTACTGTTATGTTGCATGCAGCTGTGAACGATTCTTGTTGCTATACAGTATTTCATTATGTGCCCATGTCACAACTTACGTATCGACTACTGATGGGCACTTGGGTAATTCCATAGTTTTTTGCTATTATTACACAGCTATTCCATGAACACTCTTGTATATGTCTTTTGGTGAACATATATTCAAATTACTGTCAGGTACTAACCTAAGAGAGAACGACTGAGTCAGGATATGAGGTGTTCAGCTTTAGTAGATACTAAACAGTATTCCAAAGTGAGGGCACCAATTTGCACTCCCACCAGCAGCACATGAGAATTCCAACTGCTCTATACCCTCATCAACACTTTGTATTTTCTTACAGTTGCCATTCTAGAACTATACACTTTTAATTATTCTCTACATAAAATACTTTATTATCTAAAATTAAAGAAGTTTAGGGGCGACTGGGTGGCGCAGTCGGTTAAGCGTCCGACTTCAGCCAGGTCACGATCTCGCGGTCCGTGAGTTCGAGCCCCGTGTCAGGCTCTGGGCTGACGGCTCAGAGCCTGGAGCCTGTTTCAGATTCTGTGTCTCCCTTTCTCTCTGCCCCTCCCCCGTTCATGCTCTGTCTCTCTCTGTCCCAAAAAATAAATAAAAAACATTGAAAAATAAAATTAAAGAAGTTTAGTTAAGGGGCGCCTGGGTGGCTCAGTCAGTTAAACATCCCACTTTGGCTCAGGTCATGATCCCACGGTTTGTGCGTTTGAGCCCTGTATCAGACTCCACGCTGGTGGTACAGAGCCTGCTTGGGATTCTCACTCTCTCTCCTCTCTCTGCCCCTCCCCCACTCATGACCTCTCTCTCTCAAAATAAATAAATAAACTTAAAGAAGTTTAACTGCAGTTTACCTCAACAGTGGAATAACGTGATTTCAAAACTATACATATAAAATGTGTTCTTAATGATTTATATAATGTCTAGAAAACAGTAAAAGAGTTGCAACTGTGTAAAATGACTGTTACAGACATTTGAAATCTGACCTTCCTTTAAAGAAAACTATTCTCCTGATGCCTGTAATTTACTTGGAAACACTGCAGGGGATCTGAAGTCAGAGTTCTTGGGTGAGGGTCCTGTTTCCGTGACATACTGTGCAGCGTGAACTTGAGCTCTAACTTCTCTAACCTGCCACTTCTGACCTCTGACCCGGATCTGCAATTTCGTAAATCTCTCTGGGCCTCATCCTCAACTCTAAACAGAGAACATAAGGGGCGCCTGGGTGGCTCAGTCGGTTGAGCGGCCGACTTCGGCTCAGGTCATGATCTTGCGGTCCGTGAGTTCGAGCCCTGCGTCGGGCTCTGTGCTGACGGCTCAGAGCCCGGAGCCTGTTTCAGATTCTGTGTCTCCCTCTCTCTGACCCTCCCCCGTTCATGCTCTGTCTCTCTCTGTCTCAAAAATAAATAAACGTTAAACAGAGAACATAAAAGTTCCAATACCTCATGAAACTGAAAGAGAAATAAATGGATGCACATATGCAGAACACTCAGAACAGTGTCTGACATGTATGCATTTGCTACTCATCAGTGCCACTGCTGCTGCTCCTGTCACCACCGCCCCAACCACTATGAGTCTCACTATCTAACAGAAAAAAGAAAAGAAAAAAAAAAAAGAAACCAATTAATCATCAGAAGGCACGATGACACTTGCACCTTGATACACCCTAGCTTATTCTCTGAAACTGACAGTGGATTATCTGAGACCAAGTGGCCACAGAGCTAGAGGTCTCAAGCACCCTTCACTTTCACGTACTTCCAAGTAGACTCAGGGTCCTTTGCAAGGCCGATGGAGAGATAAGCTTCCACTATGCAAATCCCAAATACAAAGCACAAAGATGGTGAAATATGGGCACATTTTATAACTGAAAATTCATTAAAATGACATTTGTAATAGCTTACTGGATTTTCCTACACCCATTCAGGCCTGTCTAGTCTCTTCTCACAGGATGAGTTTTTCAAAACAGAAATGTGATCTTAGATCCTGCTCTGAGGATAAACACAAACATCTTAGGCCATCCTAACATGGCTTTCACGGTCCTGCTTGGAATGACCCTGTAACCTACTTCTCCTCCTCAGCTTCCTTCAGATTTCTCTGTCTACACACTCCAGATACACAGGTCTTCCTTGAGTGCCACAAACCCACCATGCTTCCTCTCTCCATGGGGCTTTCTGGCAACCACTTCCTCTGCCTGCAAAGACCTGCCTTTCCCTCTTCGCCTGGGTAATTGTCATTTATCCTATGGATCTCAGTTCAGTCTACTCCCCCACAGACTAGTCTTATGACAATGTGCATCTCTCTTCACTAAGCTTATCACAGTTGTAGTTTACAGTGATTTGTGTGACAGCTGATTTAAGGACAGTCTCCCTCACTGACATGAAGATTCCACGTGGACATCTGTGTCTGCTCACCACAGTAACCCCAGTGAAGGACACACTGGATAAAGGACAGGCTGAATAAACATCTTTTGGTTGGCTGAATGAATACAATGAAAGGAAGAAATGAAATAAAAAACTGGAGTAACACAAGTCAAACCAACAGGGAAAAGACAGGATTTCAAAACCTTTCAGCAAACTAAGAACCACAAAAAAATTATCTCAGCACCAAGACAGAATCTGCCCAGTAGCCATGTTTCCAAAGCAAAAAGGAAATAGAGGCCTTAGAAGACTTGGAGAGTCTTCTGTAAGATGAAGCCAACGCCAAAAGCAAACCTTCTTCCCGCATAGTTTCCTAAGTCAAATAAGGTACTGCATCTGTTGCCACTTTTACACATTTTGTAAGTATTTGTAAGCTACATTCAGTCCACTCCTTTTGAAAGACACATTCTTTTTAGCTCTCCTTGGTTCCCAGAAGAATCTGAGATCAAATTACTGTTCCAAGGCTACCCTATATGCAAAGTATGGATTGCAAAATGGGAAACAATCCTAAACAGATGTAACAATTGGGTAAGCAATGAGGTGGGAAAGGTGGGGCTTGGGTGTGTGAATAGTATCGTTTTATTAATGAATACAGCGAGTGGGTATTATCTGCTGGGGGTTAAATATATGCTAGCAACTTCTTTTACTTTTTATTTTTTGGTAGTGGAAAAATAATATATAGAAGAGAACTTTGAAAGTCAATGACTCATGGGGCACCTGGGTGGCTCAGTCAGGCGTCCGACTTCGGCTCAGGTCATGATCTCACGGTTTATGAGTTCGAGCCCCGCACTGGGCTATGTGCTGACAGCTCAGAGCCTGGAGTCTGCTTTGGATTCTGTGTCTCCTTCTCTCTCTGCCCCTCCCCCACTTGTGCTCTGTCTCTCTCTCTCTCAAAAATAAATACATGTAAAAAAAAATTTTTTTTAAGTCAATGACATATAATAATCTGTTAATTCCATTTAAAAACAATATAAGGCGGACCACACATTAACAGACAAGAGTCACAAAGAATGACAAATCAAAGGTCAAATGGTTCACAAAATTAGAAAAAAGAAAAAAAAAAAAACCAAATTTACATTGCTATGGTCACTACTATCTTCAAAAAGAAGCAAAGAAAAAGTGAAATACACAGGTTGTTTTTTAAAAGTTCAGTTTATCATTATCTACATTAATAATAGTTACAAATGTGGAAACTTGATACTTAACTATTAAATTGCAGAGGCTACAGAAATTGTGATCTGGAAGGTCTGTCTCCTGGACAGCTGACAGCCTTTGTATAGGCAAAGAAAGTCAAGCTCCTGGTTCACAACCACTAGTCAGCTGAGGTAAAATAGGACGAGTTTGGGATGTGGCACACCATTTTAGGGGTGATACTCAGTGGTGCGTGCAAGTGGAGTACAAACACAAGGATCCTACCCAGGAAAAGACAGCCAGACCCTCAAGTGAAAAAGAGAGGCAAAAGCAGAGATAATGATGTAACACTGTTATCTTTTGCCATTTGGATATAAAATGTTAGGTACGAGACATTTAGTACCACGAAATATTTGTGTAACTGCAATAGGTTTCAATGAGGTCAGTAACACAAGGAGTAAGCTAGATAAAATTAAGTCAAGTGTTAAATTTAGGTTAAACTCTCTTCAACCCTGATCTAATTTTGAACTTTTTTTTTCATGTTTTAGCATTTGAAAAGAATGGTTACTATTTTTTTTTTTTTTTGAGCCCACACACAATTTATTTTAGAAAAAGGAACATAGGAGAGATAGGAGAGACTGCATAGTGTTGCATCGAGAATAAGGATTCTGAAGCCAGATCCCAATGCTACCACTTATCATCTATGGGACCTTTAAGCAATCACCGTTCTCTTTGTGCCTCAGCTTCCTTCTGTATAATGTCAAAAACAATTGTATCTACTTCGTGATTACAAGGATTAAGTGAATTAGTATTTATAAAAGTAAAAATACCTGGAACATGGTATGCCTTATATAAGTATCTGTTAAATAACTATTTTAGTTTAATTAGGTTAAGTAGATTTATAAAATCTCATGTCATAAAACACATGAAAGAGTTTAAGTATATATTTTAAGAGGCCTAACTGCTAATACCTTCACAATAAATTCTATTAAAAGTGCCCATCTTTTACTGATTCAACTTAAAAGGAACGGCAACAAAAAAGCTATCACTTACTGAGTACTTACTTTGTACTATAACACACACTTTATGCTAACTAGCCCTTAGAACAATCCTATACATGTTATTATCCCCATTGACGGTTGAGGGAACAGATTCCAAGAGGTTAAATGACTTGCCCAAAGACACAGCTAATCTCGTTAAAGCTGGAATTGAAATCCCAGTCTTTCTGATTGCAGAGTCTGTCTTCTTAATCGTAAAATATCTTGTTCTAAAACTAGCTTTGTCATCTACTGAGTTCCATGGTCTTTAAGTGCTTAGCTTAGTCATAAGTAGACTTTAAAGAGGTAGATCATCTTAATAAAAACTAGGTTTCTAAATAGCAGGTATTACAGAGCTTCTGTCTGATAAGCACACAGTAGTTTCACATCTCATAACTACTTCTAAAATCAAACTCACAACTGAAAAGATGATTGTGCTAACAAGTATCACAACACTAAGTTGAAAACGCTGGGTACTGTAATTTCAGAATATTACTTCTGAAAGGGGAGAAAGGAATTCTTTTATTTACTTCAATTTAAATTTATTTTATTTGGCGGAAGGAGTAAGATGCTGAGACTTGGGATGTGGACATCTGTGTCCATGCACAATAAACTCTGAATCCCCAGATGCCTGTGGAACCTCTATGACCACTTCTCCCTATGAAAAGCTAATGCAGCCCCCTTGCTTCAAGATGATGAAGAAGCCTCTGCCTTGCAACGCAGCAGGGCCCCCTAAGTGGTTTCTGCTAAATAACTGAGGAGGAGTCCTTTTGTCCTGGCTAAATATTAATTTAACTGGTGTCAATACAACGCAAAAAAGTTGAGTGTTAAAATGAAAATATTTGAATCACATTTTTACATTAAATGGGCCATTTGTGAAAGTAAAATGTACAAATAATTATAATGGGGACATTAAATGTAATTGCCAATATTCCATTCCTTTTTAAAGGAAGTAAGGAAGAGGTAGGAGGAACAATGCAAAAGACAGTAAACCTCTGGCATCCAGGGCATGGAACAATCTCTGCTATTTTGGTGAATAATGGGGCAGCCATGTTTGGATTTACCCTAGATCATCCTGGTTAACCACTTATTCAGGATGAAATAAGGTTTCTTAGTTAAATCTAATTTCCTAGTCTGGAAACTTCTCTAGCACATGCACGTACCAATGTTATAAGATTCTAGGACTCCATCACAGCGCCTCCAAAGTTAACCTTCAACAAATCTTTGCTAGTTAAAAGTTATTAAATTTTCCACACTTCTATATATTTCACAAAATTAAACATAGTTAAATAATGGTACTTGGGGCAATACTAATTACTTTCCCTTCTGTGAATCCTCTTTAAAATGGCTCACCGTATAACTATGATGTAAGTACATCCTCTTAAGTGATTTGTGTGTTTGAATAGTTTGACCAAAATATACAGAAGTTTTAGAGGATAAAAGATATTACAAGCCGCTAGGTGTAGGAAGTTCCCCAAAGTGCCTTCTGCAGAGAACCTGCCCAGTCTTGGTTACAGCACAGGCAAAACAGGTATTATGGGTTTCTAGTTTGAACTCTTTTCTATACTCTATACTTCAGACCTCATCTCTGAATGTCAAAGATTCTATCACTACCAATTTAAAGCTGATTAAGGATGTGGGTGAACGAAACACTGTCCAAAGATCTATAAAAATGATGTCTAGGATGCTAACATAAAACATTCCTATCCAAAAATAAGATTTTTCTGACCCAAGATTTACTCTATGAATTGAAAGGAAACTAGGGTTGAACAAGAAAGAAATGGGGTACTCATATCCTCAGTTTCAGCAGAGCTGGAAGAAGAGTTTCTCTTGGAAGAAAATATTAATAGTCACCTCTTTAAAACAGGGAGAAAAGGGGTCAGTTAAGGGTCTGACTCTTGGATTCAGCTCAGGTCATGATCACTTGGTCATGAGACTGAGCCCTGAGTGGGGTTCCGTGCTTAGCTTGGAGCTGCTTACAGTTCTTTCTCCTCTCTCTGCCCCTCCTCCACTCCCATGCACTAGCTCTCTCTCTCAAATAAATAAAACAGAATGGAAATGAAGTCAGGATAAAACTATATCTCGGTTTGAGTCGGCAGTTTCACTTTTTTCTAGAGAGGAGGAACAGGGTTGGTGGGTAACCTCTGCAGAGGTGATTACAGACCACTTAAGGGGCACTGGGTATTACTGGGGATCCAGATAAGACTTGGAAATTGGAGACCTTTAATGGCCCCAAAAGGCAGAGTTATTTTATTTTTCCCAAGAGAGAAGAACAGATAGATGTGCAGCCCACAATGAAAAACTTGGGAGTAGAAAAACATGAACAAGAGGTCAACCACAGTTTTCCAGAAGACACTGAGACTCACTGGGCAAAACCCAGCAGAGATAACATTTCCAGGCACAGAGCGTCCACCTCAGACAGTTCACCAGAAAGTTGGTCAAAGACAAGTGGATTCAAATTATGGGGCCTGGTTAACTAGCTATGATGTTGGTCAAGCTGTTTTTTGTTTTTGTTTTCTCACTTGCTCACAAAGGTTTCGGGGGATTGTAATACCTGCCTTTATAAAGTTATTCTGTATATTAAAGGAGGTAATATATGAAAAGACTTAGAATTGTTTCTGACACTTCATAGGCACTAAATAAATATTAGGGTTTTTGGTTTTTTTTCCTGTACAAAATGAGGACATTAGACCAGATGTAGAGTCCCATCCCACTGCACAATTATTTCTAGATAAATTTGTGTTGGCCACAACTCACTCTTTGAATTTTGTGAGCTACTTTTCATCACCAACACCAAAACTAATAATGATACCATCTTATGTTTGTAAGGTGCTTTGCAGTTTTAAAAGCGTTTACTTTCAATTACCCCATTCATTAGTCCTGACAACAACCCTCTGAGGTAGACAGAATAGTTAACTGCCATCAATTTGTGTACAGGAAACTTGAGAGGCAGGGAGATTAAATGACTTGTCCCTAGGTCAGTTTACTGTTCATTTAGTTATCTTTGTTCTGTAAAGTTGCTGAAGTTCATTTAAAAAAAGACAACCTGTCCCTGTATAGAAAATAGGCTCCCTTTGCTTTTATTTTTATAAAGCTGACTTACTTCTGATTTCATTCACAGCTTATTTTGCACTGTGCTTTAATTTGCCAATCATTTCACATGTCTTTCTAAAAAGGCACAAGTTAAATGCCAACCATAAGAGAAAATATCTAAAACCAAATACAGTATATAAAAGTACCTCGACTGGTGCCTGCTAACCCCCACATTTCTAAGATTTCCCCTGCATTCTATATGTACACGTATAATTTATTTCATTAAAGAGGGACTATAATTTTTAGATGAAGATGGCCACTAACTTGCTTTATCCCCTCCATGAAAATAGTACCCCAAGGAATCACGGGGAGAATACAGGGTCTTGGGATGGAATTCAGAAAATCCATTAAGTTAGATGGAAGAGAAATTATTCTCTATCTTCACAGATCTCGAACTGAAATTTGGCATTTCCTTCAATTATGAATACAGATAAGTCACACTTATATTAGCAGCACTTCTCATTTTTATCACCAATAGAATTCAGATATTTTCTATCATATTATAGTCATTGCAGACATCTTAAAATATCATTTACATATCACCACTTCAAAATTACCAGTTATTAAACTCACTTCTAGATTTTATTACGTGTTAATAAAGAAGCATATATTACCATATTACAAATTGTTTTAAAATTACCCTCTCTATATTTCAATTTAATTGGCCTACTTTGAAACATAAATATTTGTGTGTATAACATAAATAAAACAGGTTAAGAACTTCTGTTTCAAAGGATGGCTTAAGACCCTGCCAGGGTGCCTGGGTGGCTCAGTCGGCTGAGTGTCTGACTTCGGCTCGGGTCATGATCTCATGGTTCATGAATTCAAGCACCTAGTCAGGCTCACTGCTGTCAGTGCAGAGCTCACTTCAGATCCTGTCTGCCCCCTCAGTGTCCCTCCCCACTCATGTTCCCTCTCTTGAAAATAAATATTAAAAAAAAAAAAAAAAAAAAAAGACCCTGCAGAACTTCCCTCTTGATCCTCTACTTCAAGAGATTTCTTCTTCCCCAATTTTGCCTTCCTTCCCCCCTTCTTCCATCCTGCCTGGCTTCAAATACAAGGAACTCAGAAAGAGAAAGAGGTTTGTGGGAGAGTAAAACAAGTAAAACATATGGCTAATTCTGCATCCCTTTTCCTCTCTCTCCTCAGATGCAGGCACCATGATTATTATTTGTATCCACAGCTTCTAAATTCATTTTTTCTCATAAATTCTGAAATGTCCTTTGTTACCCTTTGCTCCTTAAGTCCTAACACCCACCATCAGTGATAAAATGTCTGGGGTAGTGTCAGAGTACCCTTATGAAATAGCTTTTTTAACATTCAAAGACCTATAATCTATGTGGCTTATATGACTGCTGGAACATGGTCTACCAAGAAAAGAGAAGATAGCCAGGATGGGGTGGGGGTGATTGGTAAAGGGAGGTGGACCATAGAAAGAGTTTTCATTTCTCATCTTCCTAGCAACTGGAAGGAAAGAAGGAATGAATAAGGAAAGCACATACACATATATTCACACCCGTAGAAACCACCACATGGGCTGTGAAATTGCTTTTGGGAAAGCAGAAGAAGTGAGACCGAATCCCTACTGGAAGTGAGCCAGGAAGACAAGATGCACTGGCTGAGTGAGAGAACAGTGAAAATGGAGGGCATGTCGGTTAGTTCTTAGTAGAAGAGTCAGCCAAACACCTAGGTCAAGACCACGAAGTGTCCAAACAGGAAGCTCAGGTTTGTTCATATTTATAGAGCTCTTCTCCCCAGCTTCCACATACCCAGAACAAAACTTCCAATATAGTATTCATATTACCAGAGGTGCCATGGCCACAGGAGCCATTTGCAGAAGCTAAGAAGAGAGGTCTCCATCGCATTTGCTTAAAAAGTGAGGGGGAAAGCAAAAAAATCCTTACAAGATTACAAGAGAGGGATGTATCTGTCCAAAGAAACACTGCAAATGAATTTAAGTCCTCCACTATTATCAATACTATACATCATGAGGTGGCCAGTTTGAGAGCAAATCTACTTCCACGATACTGTTTATGTGGGAAAACGTACTACAAGTTCTAAACAAATTATTATTACATAAAATCTGAGCATGACTCATGACAGAGAGCTACTTTTATTAATTACCCTCCAAGGTACCAAATGACAAATGTAACAGAAAACGAAGAGGTAAAAGTTTAAGAAAGGATGAAAACACTGAGACAGTGGTAAATATCTTTAAAAAGTGATACTGTGATATTCTACACAAACTTTGATTACACTTTAAATTATTAAAAACTAGGACACACATAGCTTAAGTCAAGTTTGAATTCAGTGTATTAATTTAACAATTTTTTAAAAATACATACAAATGGGCTATTCTCTATGGTATTCCCCTATAAAAACATTTTTTTAAGTTTATTTTGAGAGATAGCACGAGCACAAGTGGGGGAGGCACAGAGAGAGAGAGGGAGAGAGTCCCAAGCAGGCTCTACACTGTCAGCGTAAAGCCCAATGTGGGGCTCGAACCCATGAACTGCCTAGGATCATGACCTGAACCAAAACCAAGAGTTGGACACTTAACCAACTGAATCACCCAGGAGCGCCCAAAACATTTTTCAAGTAAATGTCTTCTTTTTCTTTGTCATTAACAAAACACATTCTCAATTAACCAGAAAATCAATATAATGAATAGCATTTACGTGACATAATAATATCCTATTCTTTTAAAAGCTAAAGCAAAAATTATGTAGTTATAAGGCATAGAAAAAAAACAGATTTTTTTTTTGCCTTGTTTATTAGTAAAAATCAGCTTAGGAAAAAAAAAACCCTTGTTATTCTAACAATTAATGTTCAAATAAGAATATTTAAAACTCAAGTTAATGTAGTAACATCCTATTACTCCCTGAACATACTGGGATGAAATGACACATTAAAACTATAAACACTTAAAGAAAATGGAAAAGCCTGTTGCATTTTTCCAAAGTAATTGTGAATGTTGACCCTTCTAATGAAATTGTAACTTGTGTCATTACACTGTCTAGTTTTTGCATCTCCTATAATTTCAAGTATTATTTCATCACTACCTTGCTAATATAATACTTGGAATGAAATTTCTATCTGAATTTGTTATAAGGTCCACATTTTTACAAGATAAAACATTCAAGTGCTTTGTTCTTTACCTAAAGTCACAAAGCAATCTGACAAGGAATATATTAATAGCCTAAAACTGAATGGCTGGACTAGAAAGTGCATACAGAGACGTCCTTTTAATTTTGGTTCCTTTAAATATTAAAACATTACAGGAAAAAAAAAAAAACTGTCTTCAAGGAAATAAGTTGAAGGGATGAATTATGTCCAGCAATTCCATGTTTAAGAAAAATCAATTTTACCTATAAATAACCTATTTTCTTTGCCTACTTTTTCCCCCAAAGTGTTCAATATAACACTCTTACGTGGAAGAAGAATTAAAATAAAGTACAAACCCATTTTCTATGAAAGAATAATGGTAGTAAAATAGCGGTCACCACTTTAAAATCACCTAACAAAATGCCGACAGGAAAAAAAAAATCAGAGCTTGCCTGGAACATAGTAGGAGCTCAGTATTTGTTGAATAAAGGAATTTAATGTTGAGAACTTTCTGGGGGGAATAAAATGAAAGTTGGAATAGCAACTTGTTCCTCTCAAATTACTTAAATATAAGTTCTGTAATAAGAAAAAACATTAAACTAAGGCAAATATATAATTCCATTTTATATTAAAACAAACTTGTATTTTGACATAAATACAAAGCAATTGCTAAAGCAATAAACCTAATTATGAACTTCCTGCATTTTCCCCAAAATGATTGCATCATAGTACAACTGCTTTTCAGAAGTTAAATGATTTCTGATTCACATTAGATGACTAATAAGTTTTTTTTGCCATTCACTTAAATGAGTATGTGCACAAATCTATATTATGGGAACAAAAGTAAGACTACTTTATGGTCCCAGAAAAATCTACTCATTCTGTTTTGAAAAAGAATATTTAATTTGAATAATTGAGACTATATTACTTTCCTTTGCCCCGAAGGAAAGAACATTCTCAGTTCCCGTTTTGTAGCTGGCACCCAAATACTCAATCTTGGTTAATTTCCAAAAGCACACATGCTATAGTAAATCCTCTTTCAGTGCCAAAAAGTTTTTCGCTCCTGGAAATTGTTTTACTGGCATATTCTCAACATATCAGTATCTCAATACCTGCTAATCCTAGAGAAGTGAGAGTGGCCATGTACTTTAGAAAGTAAAGGCTCCATTTTAAATCTATAAAAGGCTGAACTATTACTTTGAGCAAGATCCTATCTGCAAAATCTGAGAGTTTAAAATAGTAGCTCTCAATCTTGGGTGTGCATGAGAATCACAGTTAAGACAGGGGTATTGACTGTTTTAATGTGTAGCTACTAAACCTATTAGCTCTTTAAAAAAAATTTTTTTTTAATGTTTATTTCTGAGAGAAAGAGAGGGAGAGAGAGGGAGACACAGAATCCAAAGCGGGCTGCAGGCTCTGATCTGGTAGCACAGAGCCCGATGCGGGGCTCTAACTCACAGATCATGACCTGAGCTGAAATCGGCCGCTTAACAGACTGAGGCACCCAGGCACCAGAGCTCTTAATAAAGGAATTTTGTACAAATGAGGTAACACTTCAGTCTTTAAAAAGACACAGAAACATACTTTAGCCAATTCAGATGGAAGTTTTCTGACAATCACTGAAGTGTTTTTTCCAGTAAAACAAAAAACAAAAAACAAAAAACAAAACAGTAATCAACTCAAAATGAGCTATGAGAGAATTTGCTTTTTCTTCTTTTAAACAAATGGAGGTAAAGCCAAAGAGTGAGGAAAATATCCCATAAAAATATTTAAGTTTTCCTACTCTCCGTCTTTAGGGAATGGTCTGAACACTTCTAATGTAAATACTAATATATCCCTGCTAAGAAGGGACTTGAACTTCTAAAAACTTAAATTAAGTTTAAAAAAACAAAACAAAAAAAAACCTTGGGTGCCAGACATTTCATTAAGACTAATGTTTGTATAATAAACCCTTTGCTTTAAATGAAAACAAAAGCTTTCCTGCTTTCTTTCATACATGTGGGTTATTATTACTATTATTACTATTGATTGTATTTACTATTTTAGTAGCAAAAAAAAATTACTTCTTAGAATAGTAAATTATAAAGCTTTTGTGTTCCCTATCCCCCTTCAAGTTAAGTTTAATTTTAAAACACCTTATTATAAAGCATCGAGTTTAAAATTCATACTCACTGACCCAGTAATTCTGTAACTGTGAACTTATCTGAAGAATGCTTTAAGAAATTTATGTTCAATAATGTTTTTTATAGAATTAACAACAAGGATTAGAAAAACTAACCACTGAAAGTAGGAAACAAATGAACATATTATGATATATAGCTATACAATACTACGTACTCATTATAAGAAATTGTCACCAGTGGTTGGAGAAAGAAGGGCGCGAAGAGGTAGGGAAGAGAGTTGAGGAAATTTCCAGTCCTTACACTCTTCAGACTCTTCAAAACTTTCTGGGCAAACTATGAAAGGGTAGGTAGATTATGACCACAACTACACGAAAATGGGTGATGATGAAATTGTGGGTAAATCTATTTCAAAAAATATTTTAATATAATGGGTATATCACTGTTTTAACTGAAAAAGATAAGGCAATTTTTCTAAGCCTAAATGCCCAGTCGGCTTCTTTTGAAATCCAGATTTTAAGTAAAGGAATAAAGAATAGAATTGAATGCACAGCTGTTTGCTTCTAGGAATACACACAGGCGGAAATAAACAGAGGGAGGCTAATGTCTGTGAGACTGGGCTACCTACTTCATTCCCAGCTGTGTGTTAATTTGTATTATTAAACAGTAACAAACCCTTTTTATGATCATCAGAAGCTGAGAATTTCCATTTGTACCCAGCAAAAGTTAAAGGCACACTAGAAAATACTTGGAATGTTAGATTCAGTAATTTATTATCTGGTCTAAGTTGTAAAACATCAGTTGAATTATTCAGCTGTTAACTCTAATTTAATGCCATTTAAAATCAGAGATGCCTGATCACTTACAACTGGCTTAAACTATAAGAAAGATGGGCAAGTTAAAAACCATACCCTGTTTTCCATGGTAAGATAATTAGGGCCATAATAAAGCAAGCCGGTATTGACTGAGGTCAGTTTATGCCACTGGATCATAACTGCAAAGAGTCCTGTTCTCTACTTTTCAAAAACTATACAAGATTCCTATGACAGCCACAGAAACCAGCGAGGCAGGGCTATGTTCAGACCCAAGTGAGGCAATACTACGGAAGGTGAATGTCTTTATTATTATTGCTACTTTACACACTAGTTTTGGGTTTGTTTTCTTATAAACAGAGAACTGTAAAGTCAATGGAAGCCCAGAACTTTCAAGAAATCAAGGGGGGAGAGGCATTCAAAAATGTACCAAAAACCAGATATTCTTTAAACTATCAATTTTTTAAAGCCATCAGCATAAGATGACTACCTTTACATAGAACATCGGTTACCTTTTCTTACTGGTTGTAAGAAAATACATGAAATTTCCAGCTTAATTTTATGGAATTAATTTTTTAAAATTTCATTATAAACTTGATCCTAGGTTTATGGCAATAGCTGCATTAGCTGAAATGGTTAGAAGTCTTTTTGTTTGTTGTTTTAAAGCTGGTCATAACAGACACAATATTGGTTATTTAAAATGATTAATTGGGGTGCCTGGGTGGCGCAGTCGGTTAAGCGTCCGACTTCAGCCAGGTCACGATCTCCCAGTCCGGGAGTTTGAGCCCCGCGTCGGGCTCTGGGCTGATGGCTCAGAGCCTGGAGCCTGTTTCCGATTCTGTGTCTCCCTCTCTCTCTGCCCCAAAAATAAATAAACGTTGAAAAAAAAAATTAAAAAAAAAAAAGATTAATTAATTCCATAGTTGAGTTCCACTCCTATCTTTTATTAACTCTTTCTGAATTGGTGAATTTTAAATAATCTGATCCTCTATTATTTATACTGTAGATGAAAATTTTACCGTAAATTTACCAAAATTTACCTCAACTGCTAAAAGATCTTTTTGGGTAGGATACAGACCCACAATTGCCAACCTACCCCAAGTTTGAATCCCAGCTCTGCTAATTCTCTAAGGCTTAGGTTCCTCATTTGTAAAGAGATGAAATGCTTACACAGTGGCAGGTACATAAAATGCTCAACAACTGGAGGGGAGGTCCATATGGTGTGTGCAATAAATGACATAACACATACAAAATACAGAGCTGAGTGCCTGGAACATAGTTACATGCTCCATAAACAGCAGACATTGCATAAAACAAGTAGACAAAAAGTTAAAAATAACATGTACAAATGAAAGTAGTTTCTAATTCAAATAATTGTCTTCTCAAAATTTTAAAAAAGCGCCACGATTACCATGCAATTTGTTATCCCCTAGCATCTAGCATTCTATCTTGCAAATAACAGATATTGGATAAATATTATTATATTACTAAATAATGACTATCAAAATCAATTATGAAGTTCTAAGAATAACTGGTTTGTAGATCTTGCCTATTTCATCTTTACAGCCCACTGCCTGACAGATTATGTAACACAGTTAATTTAATTTCATCTTTTCTCATTCAATTAAAAAACAAATTTACTTAAAATTTTCAAACTTTTTAAAGTTTATTTATTTATTTTGAGAGACAGCGAGTGAGCGAGCAGGACAGAGGCAAAGAGAGGGAGAAAAAGAATCCCAAGCAGGCTCTGCACTGTTATCGCAGAGCCCAGTGTGGGACTCTATCTCATGAACTGTGAGATTATGACCTGAGCCAAAATCAAGAATCAGACGCTTAACTAACTGAGTCACCCAGGTGTCCCAAAGTTGTCAAACTTTTGAT
Source organism: Prionailurus viverrinus (assembly GCF_022837055.1). Taxonomy (NCBI): domain Eukaryota; kingdom Metazoa; phylum Chordata; class Mammalia; order Carnivora; family Felidae; genus Prionailurus; species Prionailurus viverrinus. Next base: position 49,278,828 of record NC_062567.1, on the reverse strand, counting down.
TTGTAATTGGAAACTCATTACAAGGAGTTTTGTGTTAGGACTATGGCATACACAAGGGTAAGGGCCAGGTCTGTTTGGTTCATTACTATTTTGCAAAGCCGGTCAATATTTAACATATATTAGGGGCTCAAATGTTTGAATAAATGCATGAATTTTTGTTCATGTTCTATATTAAGAGGGAAACAAAACCGTAATTCCTAACTGGAGTTCATACCCAACAAATGCATGAAATGACCATAATGAGAAATTACTGCTGGTTAGTTGTACTTTAATAAAAACGTCTTGGCTTGGTAGACGTCAATTATATCTCAATAAAGCTAGAAAAAAGAAAAGGAAGTGACAAGTACAAAAAGCCAATCATTACAGTAAGGGACCAACAGCAAGCAGTGGTATCCTTTTGGCTGCCAAAAATATTTTCTTTAAATGGAATACTGATTTTTTTGTGTACTTTCTTACTAAAACTAAAACATAAAATTCAGTGTCATATATAGTTTCACCACTAAACCTGAGAAACTCTACACAACCAACTTCCGACACTTCTATAAAAGTCTCCCAATTACTTCCTCTTCTGTTTCACAGAAGTTGTAATGACTGGCTTGGTTCCAGTCCCCAGTGGGGAGGGGGGAGAACCAAAGCAAGGAAATGCTCCTATCTAAGCTTTTTGAAGGGAGGCCCCTGCAATACTAACTCTGTGAGGTAATAACTGATACAGGAAACTTCAAAAAAAACTGTAAAATGGAAACTACTTCCTAATACAAATACTTGTCTCAAAAAGCAAACAAAAATGACACATAGCAATGATAATAATTACCTTCTCTGTACACCTGGGTCTGACTATGTAAACTTAAATGAAAAGGACCGTTCATTCAATGCACACTTTTCAGGAATGTGTCTGAAGATAAACAAAATGTTCAATCAGAGGTGAGTTATTTTCAGAGAGCCATGTGCATTGTTTCAGGGGTTATTAGGATATTTGGGTAATGTGTTATCATGCTCAGTTTCACAGAAGTCAGAAATTGTTACTGTTCTTCCCCATGTGTCTGAATCACTATGAAGATTATGAGAAAGTAATTCTACCTCTCACAGAATCTTGTCACCTAAATGAAGGCTTTTGCAACCCTGAGTACAGAGTAGACACAAATTCTAGATAGATGAATAATAATATATGCCCAAGGTTATGATTCACATCTTTAAATTGTTACCTTCTTTTGCAGAAGAAAATATATTCCATTTGATTCGAAGTCACATTTAAAGTCCTGATATAGGTGATTCCGAAGCTTATTTAAAAATCTATAGATCTTATTAAAAACCGTTCCAGATCAGGAAGATGTCCGACTAAAGGCTAACAGAGTAACACCACACAGGACCTGAAGAAAAACCAAGGTGGAGGGACTTCATAGGAAAGACTTGCTTGCCATCCCTGGAAGGGCCTTGCTTGCCATCCCTGGCATCCATTTCCTTGCTTCCATCCCTGGCAGGGCCTCTGACTAGACACAGTTGGGTTCATTATTCAGAAGCATCTAATAAAAGTGTTTTTATTTAATCTCATGATCAAAACAAGTTTGGGATTGTCCAGATTTCCTTCTTGCCAGGTAAAGTAGCTGATATTATTAAAACACACCTCACTTACTTTACACAGACCTTGTGAGGTCTCCCAGTATGTGACAATGAGCTATCAGATAAAAACTAAGAGTTCAGACATACATCTTTAAATAATCTCTTTAAAGTTAGGCAACTGAAGGAGACTGGAGTATCAGTGCCACTCTGTTCCACCTACACACCCCCCAGTAGAATTCCTTCCTTATTTTCTGACTCTTCCTTACTGTATCTCACCCCCTTGCTTCATTTTCCTTCCTAAGCCTCAGTCCTGCCTCTATGAACCATAGGTTTAGCCCAATACTGACATCAAAAGAGGTTTCTCTCTCTCTCTCTCTTTTTTTTTTTTAATTTTAGAGAGAGAGAGAGTGTGTGTGTGTGTGTGTGTAAGCGGGGAAGAGGGGCAAAGCGAAAGAGAGAGAATCTTAAGCAGGCTCCACAATCAGTGCAGAGTCTGATGCAGGGCTCAATCCCAGGATCCTGGGATCATGACCTGAGCCAAAATCAGGAGTTGGACACTCAAAGGACTAGGCCACCCAGGTGCCCCAGAAGTTTCTCACCCTTATTTAGTATTAACATCAGGGCAAGCCTATGATTTCTCTGTACTCACAAGGTACAGACCTTAATTACCTTAATTACAGAAGGCACTCAGTGTTAGCTGAAGTCTTGATAAAAAATTACATTTTATTTTAAGCCACCAGAAAGCTAATATAAATATCAGACTACTAGTAAGAGATTCTAGTTAAGTTTAAAAAACACACGAGACATTCTGCTTCCATCGATGAATACAAACAACAAAACAGCAAGAAGTATTTAACCAGCATATTTCACTATGCCAACTACACAAAAAAAAAACAGTCTCTAATCTACCTTGGAATTACTTCTTCCAAAATTATGAAGACCTTTAGCAGGCATTTCCTCTAATAACTTCTTACTAAGTTTGTAGTACATACTGAAATCTAGGTCTCTTATGAGTCAACTACTAAGGTAAAAATTTATTATCTACTGCTGTCTAAATATTGAGGTCTATACAATATAAAAGATTATATAATATATAATCTATTATATTATATAATAGATATATAATCTATTATGTAATATATATATTATGTAATCTATCTATCTATAATATAATAATAATATAATAATCTATTATATTATATAATAGATATATAATCTATTATGTAATATATATATATAATCTATTATATAATATAATAGATTATCTTCTTAAAAGAACAAAATAAGCAAGAGAAGTATAAAAGAGAAAAGCACAAAATAAGGCATAATTTTAAATACACCAATGATCACAAGAAACATAAATTGACTAATTTTCTAAATGAAAAAAATTTTTCAAACTAGATATCTATATGCCATTTAAAAGAGATATATAAAAGATGGATGGATAAACAAAGGTGGTCTTTTTTTTTAACAATAAAAGAGTAGAAATGTTGTATTAGACAAGTACTAAATAAAAGAAGGCTGGTATGATATATTAAAATCTGACAAAATAAGCAAGGCCTTGAGTATAAAGGGAGATCAAAGTCCCTTCTAATGATAAAATGCTGAATTCATTCTGATGACATATTCTGCACTTAATAAAACATATCAATTCCACACCATAGTCATCTGCTAACATAATTTCCAAAGTTAAAGGGGGGCATCTGGGTGGCTCAGTCAGTTAAGCGTCCAACCTCATCTCAGGTCATGATCTCACAGTTTGTGGGTTTGAGCCCTGCATTGGGCTCTGTGCTGACAGCTCAGAGCCTGGAGCCTGCTTCAGATTCTGTATCTCTTTCTCTCTTGGCCCCTCCCCTGCTCATGCTCTGTCTCTCAAAAATAAATAAACATTAAAAAAATTTTTTTTTAATTAAAAGCACAGAACTTCAAAGAGAAAATGAAAAGTCACCATAACAGCAAAAAATAACCCCCCCAAAATTATAACAATACCTTCCTCAGTAATTAATTCCAATCTCATGTAAACTATCTCAGAACATAAAAAGTGGAATATCCTCCAATTTACGTTTTAGGGCAAGAATAACCTTGATATTAAAGGCAGACAACGACAGTACAAGAGAAAGAAACTATAGGGCAATTTTGCTTATTATCATAAATGCCAAAGTCCTAAACAAAATATCAACAACCAATAGAGCAATGTATAAAATAGAAAGTACATCATGAGGGGTGCCTGGGTGGCTCAGTCGGTTAAGCGTCCGGCTTTGGCTCAGGTCGTGATCTCACGGTTTGTGAGTTCGAGCCCTGCGTCAGGCTCTGTGCTGACAGCTCAGAGCCTGGAGTCTGCTTCGGATTCTGTGTCTCCCTCTCTCTCTGCCCCTCCCCCGCTCATGCTCTCTCTGTCTCTCAAAAATAAATATTTAAAAAAAATTAAAAAAAAAAAAAAGAAAGTACATCGTGACCAAGTTAGGTTTATTCCAAGAATGCAAGGTTGGTTTACCATTAACAAGTGTATTACATAATTCATAGTAATCCACTGAGTTAGCAAATTAATAAGTCATGTCAAAAATAAAAAAAAATTAAAAAGACATTTCAATGGATGAAGAAAATATACTCAGTAAAATTCAACACTCACTCACCTAATATATTAAAGTTCTTACCAAACTAGGAATAGCAGAGAATTTTCTTAACTTGGAAGGGATACCTTCCAAAAACCTTCATTAAATGGCATTCTTATTTATTATTGGCAAAGTCAGAAGCAGTTATTTTTAAGTCAGAGAGGCAGTTGCTTCTATTTATCACTCTACTAGAAGTACTAGCCAGCAATACAAAGAAATACAGGGACTAAAATGGAAACAGATAAAAAGGACTGGAATGAGGGGGAAAAAAAACCCCTATCATAACCTATAGAAGACTGCTAATAATTACACCAAGATTAAGAATTATGTTCATCAAGCGAGCCCTTAAATAAAATGAAGGCAAGTTACAAACCTGGAGAGTAGATTTGCAAAGGTGATTATCTATAATTAATAAACATAAAAATTATAAAAACCGTAAGAAAAGATGCCAATTAAAAAGCAGACAATATATTAACAGGTGTATCACAGACAAATACACAACGGACCTAATAAAAGATGCTAAATTTTAATTAATCTGGGAAATCTAAAGTAAAAGCCACAATAAGAAAATATCTGACAAACAGCAGATTGTCAAAAATGTACAAACCAGACAATATCAAGTGCTGACACAGATATGAAGCAACAAGAACTCATATACTGCTGAAGGGAGCTTAACAGTACAACCACTTCAGAAAATAAATGTATTCAAAAATTGAAATGCACATACCTTACAACCTCAATTATAGTTATATATTCTAGAAAACTTGCAAATGTACATGAAGAGACATACAATATTGTCCACATAATAGCCATAAAATAGGAAACAAATGTCCACTCGTGGTTAAACTGTAGTATAATTGTACAGTGAAATACTACAGTCATAAAAACAAACCACATCAACTTTGGATAAATCTCCTCAAAAAACTGTGTTTAACAAAATAAACAAATCACACAAGAATAACTTCACCACTGTAAAGTTAAAAAAAAGCAACAGGGGAAATTATTGTATATGGACTCAGACATATGTGGTAAAATTTAAGAAAACCATGAGAAGGTAGGTTATAAACACAAATCAGGATGGTGGATGTCTCTGAGGAGGGGGCACAGAAGACAAAGGGATGGGATCGAGTAGGGGAAAGAGGGGGCTTCAAAGATCGAAGATGTGATCTATATCTAAAGCTGAGTATCATGTGCATGAGTATTATGTATTATCTGACAAATGTTATATTTGGCATGTATTAAATTTTTTGTAATGAAATAAAATACATACTCAAAAAAGGCTTAAAAATTCTTAGCATTAGATAGAAGTAGCAGTAAGATGAATAATTACTTGATCCACAGAGTTTAAACTATTGCTAACTGCACAAAACAAGCTAGATGAGCAACAGTTAAATTACATAGATTTTAACCTGCCTTGCTTCTTTCAATGGAATAAGTCTGACCAAAGGGTTAAAGGCCACAAAGTAATTACTATTAATTATTCTTTATGTTAAACGGTCCCTATTTATGAGCTTATAATCAAATACTTTTCCTAAAATTACTTCCTGGTGGTTCCAGGAATTTATAAAATCTTCCACTGTTGTCATTCCTACTCTGTTGTCTATTAGGTAACTTTGAGGTTTAAAGATTATGAAATCTTGCTCTGGTTCACCACACAATTTGAACTTCCAAAGTGACTAAGAGCAAAAGGAAGAGATTAAATATTTACATTTAAAACATCTACTTCTGCTAATACCAATACAAAAAACTTTATGACCAAAAAATAGAAAATACTAATTTGAAAATCTTGATCTTTGGATTTCAGTAACTAACAGTACTACATAAATTCATTGTCCTCTAGTATTTGCATATATCATTAATGTTTCACATTTTTAGATACTTTTACATTTTAAAAATATCATTTATTTAAAAAGATACTTAGACATTCTGAAAAACCTCCAATGAAAGCTGAAAGTATTTAATGAGTGTATGTCTGCTTACTGTGTAAGCCCCTAAGAGTTCAAAATAGGTCTACCTCAACCCCATTCACAGAGGCAGAGGCCAGAAATTCCTGGGCTGACCATTGCCCTTGGCCAAATGAAAAATGGCCTCTGGTCATTAGCCCCAGGGTCACTTCTGTCAGACTCTACTGAAACTAAATCCATCAAGCCCCTGGAAGCACAGGTTCATACCATCACCATTCCCTTTCTCAATCCATCCCCTGACCCAGCATTAGCCCTACAAAAGGCTTTGTTCTCCCGTCCCTGACCTAGCCTCCACTCCACCTTCATTTTGTAAACTACACTACCTATGGAAGTGGTGCTCCCTAATTAGCAAACTTCCCGGTACTGGCAACCTTGTCTCAAAGCATTACCCCAGTATCGTGGCTGTCAAGGACTCTCTCCAGAGGACATGAGCTGTACTGCTGCACACTCTCAAACAGCAGCTGTTTAGTTCCTACCCCTCAAGGTCCTTCAACCACCTGAGCCATTCATTCATGCCCATGCATGCCCATAACCTGGCACGGTGATCACACTGCATCAACACAGCCCCTAACTTCCCAGCACACAAGTTTAACTACTTTCCCTCTGTGGATTCTCCGGTCTTGAGGGAATCTCTATTCCAGTCCATCAGATTCTAACTTCACCTCCTTCCTTCCCGGCCTGAAGTCCAAGGGTCTAACATTTCAACAAATTTATCATACCCTAAAGTCTCCTGCTCATCTGCCTTCCATTGCATTCATGAAAAACCCTCTGTGGCTCCAACTATTCATTTTCTCTGAGCTCTCACCGCCCATGAGCCTCCCTCAGGACTGCATAAATATTTCATGAGTGTCTGAGTGTCTACAATGTATCAGAGACACAGCTTATAACACTTTTACCACAAAATTTTCATTAAGACTGTTCAACAAATGGGGCACTTGGGTGGCTCAGTTGATGAAGCATCTGACTTTGGCTCAGGTCATAATCTCATGGTTCATGGGTTCGAGCCCCACATCGGGCTCGCTGCTGTCAGTGCAGGGCCCGCTCGGATCCTCTGCCCCCGCCCCCCGAACTCACACACTCTCAAAAAAATAAACATTGGAAAAAAAAAAAAAAAAACTGTTCAACAAATGCTTTACTAAGCATCTCCTAAGAAGAGAAAGGCACTATTTTAAGTTCTGAGAATTCAGTAGTGAACAAGTCAGAAAAGGTTACTGCTCTTATGAAGCTTACATGCTAGTGGGGGAAGACCAACCACAAAAAAAGTAAATGAACAAGAACTTGAGCCAGTGCTATGTCCCATGAGGAAAATCAGACAGCAAGTACTGATCAATGGGTTTTAGGTATGGGCAGGATAGGGGAGGGGAGGTCTTCTGTTTGAAAGAAACACACTAAAACCTACAGTATCTTCTCCACCACAACCCTCCACAACAAAAATACTAGGGCCCATTCTGAACCCTAACCAGACATAGCCTCAGTGAGATTACCAAACCAACTAAATACATTATCAAAAGAAAAGAAAATAATAACCCTACTCTACAGGAGTCAGAAACTAACAGATTTAATAACGAAGAAAATCCTCCACACGTCCATCTAATTTTCTATGTAATCAAAGGAGTACATGGATCAGCAGTTTGGCCATGATCAAGTGTAATCCCTTATTTAAGACTAAAAACCATAAACTTCAGCTGGGTTCAATAATTTTTTTTTTTGACATGTGTGCTATATGCATTACAAAATGTTCCAATTCACCACCTCCCACCCTCTCCCACCCCCATATCCACAACCCTTGCGGTGTGAGTTTCCAATTCCTCCCTCAAAAGATGGGAGTCTGTTTCTCCACTCCTTGAATCTGAGCTGGCCTTGTGACTTTCTCTGGCCAACAGAAAGCAGTGGAAGTGACTTTTCTTCCCAGTTGTGAGCCCAGGCCTCAAGAAACCTGGAAGACTTCTGCTTGCTCACCTGGAATTTGCCTTCACCACAGGAGCAAGCCTGGGCGAGACTCCTGGAGGATGAGAGATCGTGTGAAAGCCAGTCCAGTCATTCCCACCATCCCAGATAATGGCCATCCTAGACCAGCCAAGATCAGCAACTTTCCTACCTGACCCACAGCTAATCTTAGACAAGACCAACCCAACAGAAACTAGATGAATTGCCCAGCCAACACAGGGATGTGTGCAAAATAACACAGTTATTGTTTTTAAGCCACTGAATTTTTAAGTGGTTTGTTATATAGCAATAACTGATAATGGCAAGATTAATTAAACATTATCTATTTGACTCAAATCTATTACATTTCTATTTTCATGTTTTTGAGGAACTAAAGCCAAAAATTGTGAACTATTTTAATTTTAGGCTTTTCTGCAATGAGGCTTTAAAAGCAGACCAGGCAAGAACTGTTATATACAGAAAGGATTTAAAACCTCATCAAAGGATTTTACTTCTCCTACCAATACTACTGCTTGTTTTCAATTAGAGTTTTTCTGTTTTTTGTTTGTTTGTTTTGTTTTTGTTTGGGGGAGGGGGGTTGCAGCTCCACTGACAAAGGAATAGCAGCTAAACTGAAAATCGCTCATATTGGGGCTGACTTGAGAAAGTAAAAATCTGGATTATTAGGTAAAGGTTCAAAATGACCTAAAGGTCCTCAGTAAAAGAAAAAAAATAAGTAGTTGATTTCCTTGTCCTTTTATCATTCTTTTCTGAAACACAGAAATTTCTCCATGTGAATGGTTTCTGACAAATGCATCTATTTTTCAGTAAGGATTTCATTTCTTGTTTGCCTACTGTCTCTCACCTCCTCCAACTAAGTTTTGGAAAATAGATACAGTAAGTAGACATTCTATCCCCACCCCCTTCCCATTCATCTGGGTAAGCATAAAAGGTTTAGTGACCTGAACTGGACAAGGCCTGTCCTGCTTTCTACCCTGTGGGGCTGTTCTAAGAATCAAATGAGAGGGAGGGAGAAGAAAGTGTTTAGAAGGAATGTGACCTCTCTTGGCTCACCGCCCACAGTTCTCAGTTCCAGCCTACTCCAACCACTCCTGGTCATGGCCTGGCCTGTGCCAGTCAGCAGAGGGTGCCCGAGAGTGCCTGTTTTCCAGCACTTTTGCTGAGCCTGAATATTAATACATTTTAAATATACTTGCACAGCTGTGATCTCAATTTTTTAACTCCTATTTATTAACGACCAGGGTTTCAGTTCTTCTCCATCCTTCATTCACCCTCTTCTGCAGATAGTTTATTCTACAGCTAAATTTTTTCAAAAAAATTTATAAAATGTATATTTTAAAAACACCAACATCTACATTCAAAACGCCTTTTCATAGTAACTCCTGGGCATACTATATTATATATTGCCTTTAGCATTCTCTCAATTCAGTTCCACTTGCCTATGTAGGAGTCCCTAATGTTATGATGCCTTAAATTCTTCATTACCCTGGAGAATATATTCGAGCTAGGTCCTGCCTTTTTTATCTGCAGCCCTAGACAAGAGCTACTTTACTCTTAAAGAAAATCTTTCTTAGTGCCACCAGGCAGTTCACAAATAAACTGATTTCTAATTCCTAAATCACAAGGCTTTCTTAGGTAGAAAACAGCATTTATTTATTTTTAATTAATTAATTTATTTTAATATATGAAATTTATTGTCAAATTGGTTTCCATACAACACCCAATGCTCATCCCAAAAGATGCCCTCTTCAATGCCCACCACCTACCCTTCCCTCCCTCCCACCCCCCATCAACCCTCAGTTTGTTCTCAGTTTTTAAAAGTCTCTTATGCTTTGGCTCTCTCCCACTCTAACCTCTATTTTTTTTTCCTTCCCCTCCCCCATGGGTTTCTGTTAAGAAAACAGCATTTTAAAAACCAAATATAGAGGCACCTGGGTGGCTCAGTTGGTTAAGCCTCCGACTTCGGCTCAGGTCATGATCTCGTGGTTGATGAGTTCGAGCCCCACATAGGGCTCTCTGCCCGTCAGAGCAAAGCCCACTTCAGATCTTTTTTCTGTCTCTCTCTGTCCCTCCCCCTGCTCACGCTCTCCCTCTCTCTCAACAAATGAAGAAACATTTTTGAAAATTAAATTAAAAAAAAACAAATATGTGTATTATTGAAAATATACTACACTAATACTTGCTGTTACATATAATAGTAAGTGTTGGTGAAGTTCCTACCTTCAAGAGGTCTAAAATCTACATGGGCTAAAGACTTAAAACGATGTTTCAGAACCACTACTAGTAGCCCTGATTCTTAAGCTGTTTTCCAGCATAAATAACATTGAAATGAATTCTTTTTACCCAATGTTATGAACTTGCAAAACAAATACTCATGTGAATTAAAATTTTAAAAATAAATAAATACTCAGGTATTTCATACCTACACCATGTTTCACAGTTTTTTCAGAGTTTGTTTATATAAATTAACTCATAACATCGTAAGCTATATAATAGGCAAGACAAAAAGAAACTGGTACATAACAGGACTAAGACATATTCTCAAAGTGATATGGTCAATAGAAGTAACAGAACCAGGGGCGCCTGGGTAGCTCAGTCGGTTGGGCGTCCGATTTCAGCTCAGGTCATGGTCTCCCGGTTTGTGAGTTCGAACCCTGCATTGGGCTCTGTGCTGACAACTCAGAGCCTGGAGCCTGTTTGTGATTATGTATCTCCCTCTCTCTCTGCCCCTCCCCGACTCTGTCTCTCAAAAAAACTAAATAAACATTAAAAAAAAAAATTCAAGGGGCACCTGGGTGGCTTAGTCGGTTAAGCGACCGACTTCAGCTCAGGTCATGATCTTGCCGTTTGCGAGTTCAAGCTCCGTGTTGGGCTCTCTACTAACAGCTCAGAGCCTGGAGCCAGTTTCAGATTCTGTGCCTCCCTCTCTCTCTCTCTCTGCCCCTTCCCCACTCATGCTCTGTCTTTCTCTCAAAAATAAATAAACATTAAAAAAAAATTTTTTAATTTAAAAAAAAAAAAAGAAGTAACAGAACCAATGTCTGACCCATGGCTACTTTCTACTTTACTAGAGTACTCAGTGCCCACAGACTTACAAATTATGTACACTGTGGTACAGAGAGCGCATTACTCTTAGCAAATCTAAGTGGCTGATAAAGGGCCTAAATCATAGCTCTGAACTCGTGGTTTTCTAGGTGAATGCACACAAGAGTTTCCATTGGGTTGTGGCAAACCATATTTAGCACCCATACATACATGAACTTTTAAATCATGATAAAATAAGAAAAAGTAAGCTTTACTAATATGTAACACATGAACTGACAGCAATTCATGTATATAATTTATAAATACACATGAAATGGGGGTGTATAATCAAAAACTTTTCACCTGTAGGGTTACAAAACCAAAAATACTTTGGAGATCTCTACTAAGCTAAATGGCTCAGGCATCAAAAATACAAATCTCTGACAGAACAGAAAAACAGAAAATATATGGAAGAGACAATTCACAAAGACATTCAAACTGGCAACAGATAGGAAAAAAGATGCCAAGCATAGCCAAAACCAAGAACATGCAAATTCAAACAAGGTACAATTTTTGTCCATGACATTAGCCAAAACTTAAGTCTGGGAATACCAAGTGCTGGCAAGAATACAAAAGAGGGTAACTCCAAACACTGCCTGGTTCAAGGATAAAATGGAAAAGATTTTTTGGAAGACAGCTGGACTAAGTGTAAACCACAAACAGTAAAACCATGAATGTGTCTATCAAATGGTTCCAATAGGTGGCCCAACTCCAATTCCCAAACGAATTCAGGAATTGAATGTACTGTGATCCGGGGCTCTCTGACTCATCATGCAGTCATTTTTGCACAATGCATCGCTTTTTATCACTTTTCTACTTTTTTGTGTGTGTGTGACTCCATGGTCTTAGTGAGAAATAATGTTTTCATTAATCTTATAAGTAGGCATTTTAATAACTTCAATATTTTTAGACTCCATTTATGGTGGAGAGCAGGATTTTACATTTACCAAAAGCTAAAATACACATATAGCCTAAGCCAGCAATTCTATATCTAACAAACATTTTCTAAAAATATTTGCAAATGACCACAAAGTTTATGTAGGAGTATGTTCACTACACATTTTTAGAAATTGGAAAAAAAATTTTAAAGCTAAATGTCCAATAATAGAGGTATGCCTAAATAATCAAAGCGTATTTTGTAGCTCCTGAAATTGACTTATAACTACTAATATGAAAAGACATATTAAATAAAAACTACATAGTTTAATCTCAGTTTTTAAGTACAATCTCAATTTTGTTTACACACACACACGTGAATGCAGAGAAAAGAAGTATATATAGTATGGAATAATAATATTTTCCTTTAAGTCTTCCTTTGAATGCAGTGTTATAGTGCCTACTCAGAAATCCTGCCACTGATAATTACTGTTTAAATCACATGAGTTGATCCAAAGGTCAAGTTGACAACTCAGTCCAGCACTTAAAATCTCTCCCCACACAAATACACATGCAAATGCATACATAGGTGAGACTATCTATCATTGATATTTTATTCTATACCAACTGTTATTAACTGCCAACATGAAACCAGGACGAACAAAAGGTTAAGACTCATTTTACTCAAGTACTCAAATATTTTTTAACTATTTGGGCTTACATACAAGCTCATGGATTGCTTTCATTTTTTAGGTTTGTGGCTTTATGGTATACATTCACAGACATTAAAGTACGGTAAGTACAACCAGTATACCCACATCCTCATTTAAACCCTTACAAACATCACTAGCTCATCACCATATGCTTTTCTACTGATCCAGAAGCTGGTCTCCAAATTCTTCTGAATACAGTGCTCCCAACTGCTATTGCTAAGCAATTAGAGTTGCAACTTATTTCCCATCTCTGGTATTCACAGGCTTGTGTAGTCCTCTCCCACTTTTGATTTTGGCCTTAGTTTGTGACTTGCTTTGACCAATGGGACATAAGCAAGTATAATGTGAGCAAAGGATTTAGAAGTGCTCTGCACTAGGGTTTGTCCTCTTAGAATGTTCCCCCTTAGAAGTCAGCTGCCTTGTTACAAAGAAGCTGTACATAGAGCACGAAGTGATGAGAGGCCATGAGACAAGACACACTGGATATTCCAGCCATGGCCAAGTTCCAGCTGAATGTATCTGTATGAATAACCTCAGTTTTACCACAAAGAATAGAGGAATGGCCTAGCTGAACTCAGTCAACCCAAAGAAAGGGAAGAAACTATAAATCACTATTGTTTTAAGCCACTAAGATTTGAGGTAGTTGATTATGTGGCAACAGGTAACTGGAAGACTAATCCCTGTTCTAAACCATCTGCATCACTAACAACAATCCATGTAGATTCTCTATCAGTTACCTTTAAACTTCACCTGTCCAATCAAGAGTGTTTATTACAGAAATGGGGCACTTTCAAGTACTCTCAGATACTGCAGGAGAGAACATAAATGTACACAAATCTTCTAGAGAGCAATTTGGCAAAATGTTAAGGTAGTGAAGCTTTTAAAAAGGTCATATCCTTTCCAAATAATTCCAAGTCTAGGAAATAGACATGCATTATAAGAATGTTACATAGAATTTTCTCACCACAAAAAAGTAGAAAACATAGCCATCTAAAAATAGAGAAGTATTTAAACAATTATATGCTCACAAGACAGAATATCAGAGTTATTTAAAAATCTTCTCATGAGTATAACACACAATAAACCTAATGAAAATAGTATTCAACACAATATTAGCAATAAGACCCAAAACTTTAAAAAAACACATGTGTATGCATATATACTGAAACATTAGCAAATTCTCTTGGCACAACAGGATTGGTTGATTTTTTATTTTCTCCATATTCTTTAGTATTTTCCAAATGTTTTTATTTAAAAAATACATTACTTCTATAATCAGGAAAAGAAAAACATTATATAAAAGGTTGGGAAGGGGCACTTGGTCGGCTCAGTCGGTTAAGCGTCCGACTTCTGCTCAGGTCACGATCTCGCGGTTCTGGAGTTTGAGCCTCACATCAGGCTGTGTTGACAGCTCAGAACCTGGAGCCTGCTTCGGATTCTGTCTTCCTCTCTCTGCCCCTCCCCTGCTTGTGCGCACTCATACATACGTGTGCGCACTCTCTCTCTCTCAAAAATAAACATTAAAAATTAAAAAAAAAAACAGGTTGAGAAAAAAGAACACACATTAAATATAGATTCTTACTTGACTTGGAATCATTATTTTTTGAGAGTGCATGCATGTGAGCAAGGAGGGGGAGAGGGAGAGAGAGAATCCTAAGCAGGCTCCACACCAGGATCAGAGGCCTATAGGGGGTTCCATTTCATGACCGTGAGATCATGACCTGAGCCGAAATCAGAGTTGGGTGCCCAACCGACTGAGCCACTCAGGCACTCCTAGTGAATTATTGTAAATGGCATCATTATTACAATGCATCTATATTTCTGGGATTGAACAAATTTTTCAAAATAAATGTAATACAGGAGCGCCTGAGTGCTCAGCTCAGGCGGTTGAGCATCTGACTTCGGCTCAGGTCATTACTTCACAGGTCATGGGTTCAGGGCCCTGCACTGGGCTCTGGGCTGACAGCTCAGAGCTGGGCACCCGCTTCAGATTCTTAGTCTCTCTCTGCCCCTCTCCCACTCACGCACTCTCTTTCAAATATAAACATTAAAAAATTAAAAAAAAAAATAAGTGTAGCATAAAAGATTCATTTTCAACAGAGGAAAAAAAAACTGACTAAATTTAACATGTTACTTTCCCTCTATCATTGTTTTGTACTATGAAGCTGGGCAAGGAGTTCAAGACTCTGCTATATTGTTCTACTTCACTGTGTTTTAAATTTTAGTTTGAACAGCTTTATAAATAAATATTTAATAAAATGGGTATTATATGCACCTTCAACCAAGTTTAGCAAAAGCTGTTGGAGTGAACTCAGTGTGAAGACTAGAACTATTTTTCATCTCAGAGGAAAAATGTGTAAAGAATCTAACTCTTTTGGAAATTAGAAGAAATAGGAGATATGTAGCAAGCAAGTTTTGGTAGCATTACTCAAGCACTGGTACTATTTGGCAATGAGTCTCAGCAGTGGCCAGTAACTTCAGAAGAACCAGATGGAATCACTGGCCTACCACAGCAGGGTAGAGTTTTGATCACGCTGGGGGTCTACTGCTACTTGTACTACATCAAAGTTGATTTCTTCCACCTCCTTTGCTCACAACAGCCAGTTTAAGATTGATTTCATAGTTTCTTCTCCAGAATTCAACCCTTCTGCTCCACTGTCCCAGATCTAGGGCTGGTCACTCTGCAAGGTACTATACAAAGCTTCCTTGAAGATCAGTGATACTATCACTTCTTGAAATTCTGCAGATGTTCAGGTTCACCATCTTCCTGGCCTTAAGCACACTGTACTATATTATAAGGGAGGAGCAGCAGACCTCTGATCTTGTAGTCTTTCACACCCTTGCTTCCTATGGTGAACTAGACCTTTCCAATCACATGGTTTCTGGAAGGTTTGCCAATAGTAATTTTGGCTGCAGCCAAGGACAGAAAATTGCTGAAGACCAGAGGGTCAGTCCTTGCTGTGATTCAAGGTGGTCAAAGTCCTGTCTAAGATTTTTTTTGAGTATGGAAAAGAAAACTTACCTTTTGGACTTAAAAACTAAAATGGTATTACTTGGGGCTGGAAATAAGCTGTCTAAAGTGAAAAAAGGTAAGAGCCTTGAAGAATTCATTTGTATCCCTCCTGGAATTAATGTGGAAAAACAGTTCTGTTTTTGCATATACCATTGGCTTAGGGTCACTGATATTTGCCACAGTAAGAATCCTGACTGGATGACAAGTGGAAAGCAGGAAAATGCCCTGGGATGTTCAGATTTGGGTAAAAACTTTCTTTTCTTACAATCTGTAATAGGTCTTCATTTCAAACATCTAATTGCCTATTATGTGCCGGATGTGGAAAACATAAAGATTATTATGACTTCAAAGAGTTAAGTGCTTCTGAAGTTGCTGGCCACTTCAGAGAATAATTCCCAAATAGCTCAGAGGCTACTGCCAAATGGCCACACAGTTCCCCAACTGGCTCTAAAACTTCTATCATCTGTACCTCATGAGCACTACTTTCTATTTCTCTCAGGTTTCTATAGGACCCACTGATTTCAGTATATTAAAGACTGGTCTACATTCACTTTACCCATGCTATTCACAACAGTATGGACTTCAAAGTCTCCCTTGTGTTCTAAAAGCCACAGCAGACTGATGTGAAAGTTTCTAAATGGAAATGTCATGGCAGTTGGTAAGGTCTGGATTTCAGCTGTCTCCCAAGAGGCCTCTCAGGTCCCTGCATTATCTTGGGATAGTCATGGATCAGGTCCTACAATCAGGCCTCTAGGCAGATCCTTTCTGTCTCACAAAGAATCACATACAGCAAACTTGACAAACGGATGATTTACTAATTCATATAGGATAAATAAATGTCACATGAAGAGAGTATTTAATTTCACGAGGCAAATTTTAAGGTTTCTGAATAAGCATGGAATTAAGTTGGCTGTCATCAAAACTCATTAAATCAACAAATATTTATTGAAGACCTACTATGAGAAAAGCTTAGGCTGAGGGACTAAAAATACAGCAATGAACAAGACTGCTTTTCATGAAGAACAAGACTGCTTTTCATGAATCTTACCTACCATACATACACAGTGTGAGCAAGTAGGCATTAAACAAGCATCGCCTTGATTCTAACATGTACTTTTTAAATATACTGTCTCTGAAATAAGGATGGAGAGGTTTATTTAATATGGCCATGATGCTCCCTTCCCCCCCCCCCCCAAAAGCTGCTATTAAATTAACGGTACCTGATCATCAAGCAGCTTAAAAGAAACAGTAATTATGCAATTCAATATTTAAGCATAATCTTGTTAAATGCTAAGAAGGAAAAATATAAGGAGAAAAATCTCACGTGGAAGAGAACTTCCTCTGGAAGGGCTCTGTTAGCTCTCCCAAATCTCCTCATAAACACAGCAAAGTGACCCTTTCAAAGGGTAATGCCGGATCATGTGCCTCCTCTACTCAGCCTGCAGTGACACCAACCAATGAGGCCCCAGTCTAACCTGTCACCTCTCTGATTTCAGCTTTCTTCCCACATTCATTCCTCATCATTGCTCTCCTGATGACCAAACCTTGCCCTATTTTTGTCTTATAGCATTTGCATATTATCACACACTCTAAAATTTATTTACTAATGCTTACTTTATCTGACATTCTGCACCCCGCCCCCCACCTGCTCCCCAGAAAGATAGTGTTCTGGTCTATTTTGTTTAGTGATAGATCTTAATCACTAAGGCACATTTAGGAGTTCAAAATGTGTTGAAGAGAATCGCAAGAAAGAATGTATCCGTGAACAAGTGATTGGAAGACCCTGTCATTGGGACTAAAATAACAATCAAAACCAGTTGCTGAAGACTTGCCCTTCCGTAGTTTTTCTCCTTTTACTCAATTTCTATACCACACCAATCCACCCCAAGTCTTCAGACAGGGCAAAACTTTCACTCAGGTTATGGTCCAGTCTCAAGCCCAAGATGCTATTTATTTTTCATTTTTCAGATGATTTTGTGATGCTTTGTTCTGATCCACTCTGGGAATTTCACTGCTGAACTTTCAGAGGCAGGCTTATTTCTCTGATTTGTGAGAAAGTCCTCTTCCAGTAACCCTCATACTGGGCCAAGTCCGCTCCATATATCTGGTCAAAGCATGATGTACACTTCACAGAATGTATCACCATCTACAAGTGCATATTTGTGATTATTTTATTATGGCCTCTCCCACAAAATACCTGTATGCTCCTTACAAGCAAGGTCCATGTCTGTCCTTCACAAAGCCTACAGCACTTGGCACACAGTAAATACCCGTACGTATTTGTTGAATGAATAACTGGATGGGTGACTATGACATTTCTGGCTTGGATGTATATACATGTACAGTCTACTAGGTAGCTGGAATAGGATGTTTTGGGGAGAAAGGGTTGTGTTTCTTGTTTGTGAAGAAGAAATAGAAGATAATGTTGGGAGTGCTTTGGAAAGGCCGATTTTTGCCACCTAAAATGCTATGTCTTCTCAAACAGCTCAAAGACTAAACCATGATTAACACTTCCACCTAGAGCTTCCCCCCACCCCCCTCCCCACCACCTACTCCCTTATTCCAGCCAGGGTACCAATCATTCTTGTAGTCACTCAGACACAAAGACTTTGAGCAGCTTATGACCTCTTTCTCTGTCAACCTCCTAGCTCAGCACGAGTCATAGAGCCTGTAAACTCCTCTTTAATATCTTTGATCGATGGCCTTCTTCCTTTCCATTCCTGCTACTACTAACTTGGTTCAAGCAACTAACTCACAGATTATTATAGCAACAGATCCAGAACTTGCTCTCCTTGATTCCAGGTTTGCCCCTTTCTAATCCATCTGCCTATATTAAATTTCCCTTAAAACCTTCACTTGGCACTATTAATGCTATACCAAAAATTATCTGCCATGGCAAGCTAGAAAATAAAAATCTCAGCCTGCCATTCGAAGACCAGACACAATATAGCTCCAAACAGTATGGCAGCATTTTCTACGTTAATTAACATCACTTACCAGCATGGTAGTTATCACTAGACATCACACACATTATACATGGTTCCCACCCCCATGAATTTACCCTACCGGTCATTTATATCAACCCATCTGAATTCCATCCATACCCTCACATCTACATATAACTTTTAATATTTGACCCCAATTTATACATAATCTATTACAGAAAAATTAAAAAGTCACAGGAGAGGTGCATTTATCAACAAATGCTAAGAAACACCTTATCTACCATGGACAGATAAAGGTGGCTATACAGGGATGTATACATCTGGCCAGTCTCCAGGGCCTCCAATTCTCACTCTTCTAACTAACTTTATATTTTTCTACCTTCATTTCTTTCTCCTTCCTAAAGATACACCAGGCATAAAAACAAAAAAACAAAGAAACAAAACAAATCTACCCACATTAAGGGAAAAAACATTTGAGAAATCCAAAAAGGGTTCTCAAAATGCAACTACCTGAGTTATGCGGATGCCTGTTATTCGGTCCCGGTTAACTCCTTCAAAGACTGGAGGCCAACATCATCACCATCAGTACCACTTTTAGAGACTGACTGGATGCCAGGCATTAAGCTACCCACAGAAACTATAAAGACACACTGAGCAGGCCTGGTCCTGGCAGTGGTCCTGGGGCTAAAAAGGAGAACGGGATTCCATGGTAAAATTCACTAAGACTGGAAGTCTGATGTCCCAATCTTGAAACTCTAAATGTACTTCATCATTGAAACTTTCCTAAACTGTCACAAAACACTCTACTTTTCCTTTAAGATGATACTATTTTAATTTTTAACTTTCTTTTAATGTTTATTTATTTTTGAGAGAGACAGAGACAGAATGTGAGTGGGTTAGGGGCAGAGAGAGAGGGAGACACAGAATCCAAAGCAGGCTCCAGGCTCTGAGCTGTTAGCACAGAGCCTGATGCAGGGCTCGAACTCACAGACCGCGAGATCATGACCTGAGCCAAAGTCGGACGTTCAACCAACTGAGCCACCCAGGCGCCACAATGCTATTTTAATTTTTAAAAAATGTTTATTTTGAGAGAGAGAGCACTCATGCACAAATGGGCAGGGCGAGAGAGAGAGAGAGAGAGAGAGAGAGAGAGAGAGAGAGATGCCCAAGCAGGCTTTGTGCTGTCAGCATAGAGCCCGATGCAGGGCTTGATCCCTTGACTGTGAGATCATGACCTGAGCCAAAATCGAGTCAGAAATTCAACCAACTGAGCCCCCAGGTGTCCCAGAAGATATTATTTCTAAACTACATGTTTATTCCTTTTTTTGTTTTAATGTCTTGTTTCTACTACTAGAGTATAGGCTCCAGGAAGGCAGGGTCTCCCCACTGTATTACAGAACAGTGCCCAGCATTTACTAAGTGCTCCTGAGTGAAGGTAAATGAATGACCAAATTGCAAGACCCTGTTATTATAATACTAGTCACAGGTTTTTAGGGGGTTGAACAAGCTTTTATTTGTAGGTTGGCCTACTAACCTAACTACTGTATTTGTTTCCATGAAATGACACCTCTAGCCCCAAGCAACCCACTTATGGAGAAATACATATTATAGGGCTGTTTATTATACTGTCCGGTATTTTTAGGTGTAGAGAGGCTTTAGCCCCGAGATCTTAATTTGAATGCTAGTGACTAGTGAGGCTATGTGACCTACGATAGGCCCTTAACCTCTTTAAGCTTCAGTTTCATCTGAAAAAAAAAAAAAAAGGAAAGAGAACAGTAAAAGGCCATTGTGGAGATTAAATTCATCTAATGGTACACTGAAGGACCTAACACTTAAATAAGTCCATGTTGTCCCCACCATCTCCCTCTTTCAATCCACTGCCTGTTCTTTCCAATATTACAGACTCCTTGAAGGTTGAAACCATAGTTGATAGCTGTGCTGTACCTAATGGATTAGCGTAAACTGCTTCACACGTGTAAGAATCACATGTTATAGTCCAAAACTCTGTTATGAATATAAAAAATATAATGCCCATAAACTGTTCTGAAGCATTATATTGCTAGATCCAATTATAATATTATGGTATTAACGTACCCAACAATTTTAAATATCAAATATATAGGAATATATTCTAAGATTCTTGGTGGCAGTTGTGTTACGTTCCCTACCTTTGCTTATAGTTCGAACTGTGATAATCTATGAAGAAACATGATTTTTCCCCCTCACTCACAACCTTAAGTGGCTATGTCAAACTAGAATTCCCTTCACTGCAGGTTAGCTTGAAATTCTAAGCACACATTATTTTTTTTTTTAAATGTGGTGCTTTTATTTTTTTTTTATTTATTTTTAATGTTTATTTATTTTTGAGACAGAGAGAGACAGAGCATGAATGGGGGAGGGGCAGAGAGAGAGGGAGACACAGAATCGGAAGCAGGCTCCAGGCTCTGAGCCATCAGCCCAAGAGCCTGACGCGGGGCTCGAACTCACGAACCGTGAGATCGTGACCTGAGCTGAAGTCTGACGCTCAACCGACTGAGCCACCCAGGCGCCCCTCTAAGCACACATTAGATCCAGTCATTGAAGATACTGAAATGAAACTTCATTAGTGAAAAATCAAACACTGCTCTATTTGCATATCTAAGAAAAAGTTCAATTTTCAGAACTTAAAATTTTAAGTCAAGAAAAAAATCAGTATGAAAATATAACCTCACAAAATTTACATACTACTTTATTACCCTGCAAAGACTTTTTATGATTCCTAATTCTACCACATAAGACAATGACCTTTAAATAATCAGAACAAAGTTTCTCACTATTCAGAGAGCATTGTTTTAAGATTTATTTGGCACCTAAAGTTAACCATCTTAAAGCTTTGAAGCACAAAGGAATAGTCAATGACACATCCATTTTAAGCTACCATGACCTGTCATTACAGAGTCATTAAGCAGTATTTTCAAGGAGTAGCAGAAAGCTTTAAAACGTTCAAATATATAAGACTGTCTTCTGTACTTCATAAACTA
The DNA here is from genome assembly GCF_022837055.1 of Prionailurus viverrinus. NCBI lineage: Eukaryota > Metazoa > Chordata > Mammalia > Carnivora > Felidae > Prionailurus > Prionailurus viverrinus. Next base: position 49,257,097 of record NC_062567.1, on the reverse strand, counting down.
AGTTATTTGGATATCTAGAGTTACACTTCATAAATTATAAAATGCACAGATAATTTTCTGCATTCTTCCTAAAGATAAATAAAATGAATTGTTAAAAAGCAATATGGAAACTCAATAACCAAATTCAAACACTGTATATATGTATTTATTATACATAAACGTGATAATTTCGAAGCTGGCTAGCTTAAAGTATATAGAAAAAACACTTTTCTCAGAAAAAAATTATCCAACTTTAGGATAATTTTCAAGCATTAACATTTTTTTGACCAAATGGATTTAAAGTAAAATACATTCTCTATATTATATATTCTTTTATCTAACTGTAAGCTTTTATTAAAGAACCAATTCCAAAAATTGTATAAAGTAAACTGATGACCCAATTCAAATCTATACAACTCTTAACGCTGATCAGGTCCTCTGTTGACATTAGCACCATTAACTGTTTCCATGCAGCTCTCCAGGGAAGATATGTATACAAAGCACAAAACGCAGCAGCAACAGAAAGAAAGCGCACACCAGTCTGGCACTACACACTTCACACTCATCTGCAGTTAATCTACACAAAGTTTAAGGAAGAAACTAAAATAGTTGGCATGATAGGAAAGCTAAGTAGCTTTCCATATTTCCCACATCATCTCTTCTTGACCCTCTGAGTTCATCATTTTGTAGACTTTTGCAAATTCCCAGAACATTATAAAATCCAAAGAATTTTTAAAAATTGGATGGAATGTAGAGGTTGCCATTTCCAGCCCGCCTAACTTAAAGGCATGAAGACTGAACTCCACGGTCTTGAAGAAGGTCCAGACACAGCCTAGCTCTTACAACTTACCCCCACTGCAGTCCTCTTTCCCCTTTTACCACCCCTAGAGATGCAATGGTCTCTACCAAAGTATTATTCAAAAATAAATTATTCTTGGCAATGTGCCATTTTGAACAACCACTAACATTTGTTCAGAAGAGAAATGACCTGAGAGTCACATGTACCTTACTTGGGAACAAAAGTAGAAATAAGTCAAGTACTTTAGGTCTTTCTTCTTGCTAAGGGAGCCTCCCAGGAACACTTGCTTAGGAATAGCAAGAGGGTCAACGTGTCTTTAATTGACCTATCTTCCCTCTTCCCACGAGAACAAAAACTACCCTGTTCCCTGTATCACTTCCTTTCTTATAATTTGATCAATAACCTCCTTTCTTCATCGAAGAAAGAACCAACAATGAGAAATATATCCACCAACATTAATCAGTTTGCTACTTCAGAGTCCTACCCTTTCTTCTCTGAACATTCTAAATATAGTTCACATTCCTGCTGTTTCTCATCTTGCTGTCTCTGCAGACTATAAGTTCCAAAGGCATGTTTCTGTTGTTTTATTATGTGGTTCGACAATGGAAACAGTAATTCTACTGACTATTTCCAGGATTAAAATGAGATTCAGACATGACAATATATGTGAAAGCACTTGGTGAACTGCAAAATTTATGATAAAAGTAATGTCCCATCATGTGAAAATGATAAAGTATTCTTAATTGCTCATAACAAGACAAGTAAGCAAAAAGTTTCTAGGAAATTACGGCCTACATTAGCGATTTAACTATCTTAAATTAGTCTGATACATCTAGAAAGGAAAAGTAGTAGCACCTAACATTCAGCAAATCATGTATCTGTCAATGATCATTTTATTTCAAAGAAATTTAATGACTGATGTATTTATATAGCATGCTCAACTTTAGAACAAGTTACTTTCACAGTATAAATTTATTACTACTTTCTGATACAATTATTGGTTGTCTATTAACACCACATGATTAAAACCCACTAGTTTAAAATGTCTTCAGAATTAAACTAAAATTATTACAGCTTTCTTAATATTGTCCTCATTTTCCTGAGAAACTTACTTGGGCATGACATTCAAGTAAGATTCTATTTTGTTTAAGTCAACATAAAAGAAAATGTAATCAAAATGGCTAGGAAAAAAAAAAAATTCAGTCTTTCTAACAGCTCAGTTCTGGATTAAAACATATTCAGCCCACACAGAATAACATTTTGTACTGTTGAATAAACATTCATCTAAGAATGTACCTATTCACAGAAATTAAAATATTATGAGAATTACACTGTTACCCCTATTCGTGTAAGATCAGCTAGACTTAATGTACAGTAAAAATATATTGGCTAAAAATAAATGAACTCCATCAAAAAAACCTTCCTTCAGAAATATCAATACTACATCCAAAAAAAGAAGCATCCTTTTCATGGCAATACAAACTCACTTTAATTCAGGATGAATACAGTCACTAAAAAAATACTTGGTGGCTCTGCACTTATGCCTTTATTTTTTAGATCATATAATGCTGTATAGCACAATCTCCGAATAAAAGATGTGATAAAAAACATCCAGAGAAGAACCACATCATGAAATCGTTCATTCCTATAGCTTACTTCTGCTTTCTCTATTTCTATATTCAAATGCAAGCATTCCTAATACCTATAAATATCCCTTGACATTTTACATAAATATCATTCTGAAAAATTTTAAAACCATACAAATTAATTATAATTTAACACAAGTATGGTGTGATCTTAAAAATATCACTTAGTAGGGGCACCTTGGTGGCTCAGTTGGCTAAGTGTCCGATTTTGGCTCAGGTCATGATCTCAAGGTTTGCGAGTTCAAGCCCTGAGCCCTGTGTTGGGCTCTGTGCTGACAGCACGGAGCCTGGAGCCTGCTTCAGTTTCTGTGTCTCCCTATCTCCCTGCCCCTCCCTCACTCATGCCCTCTCTCTCTCAAAAATAAATAAACATTAAAAAAAATTTTTTTTAAATATCATTTAGTAAAATACCTTACTGGGCCCAATGAAATAAAGGTAACTTCAGCTAGGTATCCATTATGATTAATGAACTATTGACATCTCAATCAATTCTTGTGTTTTAAGCATTCTCTTTTCAGCCTCAGTTCCTTAAAATTAAACAAAAAATTCTAAACCAACAAAAACAAGCTCTTAAGTAAACAGTTTATCTGATTTAAAATGAAGATAAAACCACCTTTATTTTCCCCTTGGGGAGTAAAAAACTTTCCTACATACTGTTGACCTCAAGCATTGTATTTGTCCCCAAGTACTACCAAGAGAACACTAAATAGAAATTAGCTTAATGTTCTATAGAATTAAAAGTTAGGACTGACTGGTTATCCCTCCTTTGTAAGCTCTAGAGAGAACCTTGTACTGAATCACAAACAAACATAAATTATCTGTATTTTAAAAACCCTGATATATTTAAACTGAGGCAAATTACAATGCTCCAACAGATATTTGTGAAATAATCAGTATTTATTTGTTTTTACTTTCAGCTCTGTCATTGTTCATCCAACTGTGACCTAACCTCAAGTCACTTTTGCTTCTTATTAACAACTCTGGTCAAAATACACATGAACAGAATTCACTTCAAAAGAAAAAAAAAGGGGGGGTGGTGACATGCTAAAGACAAAATACTATAATGCTCTATCACCCAGGAATATACACAGGAGCACCAAAAATGTACTTGTGGCCATAAATGATCTGATTTCCAAATGAATGAAATGTCTAGGCAAGTAACATAGAAAACTAGGAGTGTTGCCTTTTCTCTCAAAATTACAACACTATAAAGGATAAAGCCAATATTATATGATAGACTTTAAAAATCATGATCATATCTAGAGATATAACTATTCAATTGATGATTACAACATTTAAATTACTGAGGGAAAAAAAAAATCACAATGAAAAAACTCACTTTATATAGTATCTTGCACCTTCAAAAGTATATGCTTCTTCCCAGCCAGTAGGCAAATCTAAAAAACATACATTTCACAGTTAGTATTACTTCAGTGGGATAGCAAAATAAGTTTCAATCTATTTTAATTATTCATTTTCATGATCAGGTATTTTCATTTCTTAGGATTCTTAAAAAAAAAAACGCTGTACTGGTAACAAAACTTGTAGTCAACATAGTATCGTTTTTGGCAAAATGGTAATTCAAATTTAAAGCCACCAGAAAAGTATGAACAATATTAGAGATTATCTTACGTGATTATACACTTTAATGATCAAAATGAAAAGGAACTACTCTTTGGCATCCAAAAAAAGCAAGGAAAGCCTTCTAATCCTAGGTAAAATACCCATGATGGTTGGCCAAAAACGAAAAAAAAAAAAAAAAAAAACCCAACACTGCATAAAAGGCAACACCTGCTTCTTCTCACTGTGTCTATTTAAAACGGTACCTTTCAGCTACATAAATGAATCCATCCAGAAAGTGTCACTGATGAGTAAAAACTTCCTAAGTACTTAATTAGGGGAAAAGAACTCTGATATCACATACTTAATACATGTGTTTCTACAGATTTGACTTTAAGAGATGTGAAGTTTCAAGTAATAAACCTGGGAACAATTCAGGTGAATGATGGTAATTTTATTTGCTACACATTACAAATGACAAGTGGCTTGGATTTAACCATAATCTCTCTGAAATAAAAACCAATGATGTGTGTACAAAACCACACAAAGTAAACCAAACCAGAAAAGAAATCATAATCCGTCTTAGAAATTAATGTGAAATCATATAAAATAAAATTTTTCTGTAGTGTCAACGTTATCAAATCTGTGGAGGTAATTAGGATACAAATTCATATTACACATAACCAAAATAAGCATGAAATAATTCCACAAGATGATTAGGCTAAATAATTATACCATACTGTCTTTTGTGAAATAAATTTATTATCCATATGGCAAAGAGGCCATCAGAGTTGATATTATGTATGCAAACATTGAAAAGTATATTGAAGTCAAAGACTGCAGCGGGGAGTTAAGAAATATGACCGTGTATTAGTCAGAAATGCCTTAAAAATGTAACCTCATCATGCTTGCTACACCAGCTTTCCCTTTCCTCCTCCACCTTTTTGCAAATTTGGGTATTAGTCACTTAACTCAACTCCAGAATTTAATAGAAAAGGCAGGCTTGTTCAATATCCTGGCAACTCTAAGAGACTCCCAGAATCTCATAGTTGGAGAGAAAGTATCCCAGAGAGCAGCTCTAAAGGACTGCTGAAGCCGGCCTCACCTTCGACCCAAACAATTCACAAGCCTTTCCAATTACCAGAAACAGAGGGAGGCCAGTAAGAGAACACATGTTACATTTCAAAGACAAACAAGTTTCACGAATGTAAACAAAGAATGACAAAAGAAAGCCAGACCAGCACTGAAGCTACCATCAACCTTTCTCCACTTCAATTCACATTTAGATTCAAACGAGCCAGCAAAGGCACTAGAGAGACCCCCATCCAAGCCGACCCTCTCCAATTAGGGCACAAATGCCCACACGCGGGACAGCCTCTAGCACGCCCACCGCCTCCTGGCGGTCTGTGCAACCTCTGTGCTGCTGCCGGGGACTTTGAATCTCGCTGGCCAGCAACTGCAGCTGCAAATGCCTCCTTGGGTTCCGGCTGCTGCTCTGGTGGCAGGAGGAAACGCGCCAAGCGTTTCCTGAGCCATTCACTGTCACACAGAGGAGCGCAGCACCCCCGAACTCCTCTCCTCCTCCTCAATCAGTCACCTACCCACAAGTCCCACCTAGGAGGAGGAGGAAGCCGCACGACTAGAGGCAGCTGTCCGACGAGCAGGGAGAGGATGTGGATCCCATTATCCCGGCGGACGAGTGCCAGGGTCCCGGGCTGCATGGAGGGGAGTGGGGAAGGACTTCCTAAAGGTTAAAAGGGGTTGAGATCAGGGAACGAGGGTGGTGGTGGAAGGATTTAGGAGTGGCTGCGGGAAGAAAAACTCAGGATCCCAGATTCCTGGTAGAGGAGAGTCGGCCTCCTGGGGGCGGGGGGGGGGGGAGCGGAGGGGGAGGGGTCCAGGTTGGGATGGGGGAGAGGGCCCAGGAAGAGAGGAGCCGTCTCCAAGTGGCGATGAAAGGCTGAAGAGAAGCGTCCAGAGACTCGAAAGAACTCCCGCGGCGGGGCCCCCGCCGGCCCCTCTACCTGCGGCCACCCCCGCTGGCCTCCGCCCCACTTCGCCGCCTCCCGGGGACGGCGGCTGGGGGCAGGTTGCGGGGAGGCGGGCGGCCGGGGCTCTGCCGCCTCCTCCCGGCGGAGCCCAACTCCGCTCGGGCCCGGCCGGGCTCAGCGTTACCTGTGCTCTGCCGCCGGTGTCCGGTGACCACGGCCTCGCCGGTGACGGGGTGCAGCCAGGTGGTGCTCTTCGCCTCCTCGCTGCAGGGATGAGAGAAGGGGCAGAGACGGAGCGTGAGTGGGGGCGCCGGAGGAGCCGAGAGGGCTTAAGCGGCACAGACCCGGCTCCCTCTTCCCCTCCCGCCAGCCTCCCGCACCCTCCGGGGCCCCGCGCCGTCCCCTGCTCTTTACTTGATGAAGAAGACTCGGCCGCCCCTGGTGATCCCGTAAGTCCAGGACCGGGGCAGGGAGCAGATCCACTCCAGGTTCAGATCCGCCGCCATGTCTGATCCCCAGCCGCCGCCGCCGCCTTCTCCTGCTGCCGCCGCGGCTGCCGAGGGAGGAGGGAGCGAGCGAAGGGAGCGCGGAGCGAGCGCGGCCGGAGCGCGCCTCCCCGGCCCGGCGCGCCCCCGCGCGCGCCCTACCCCCTCGGGCGGCGCCCGCCCCGCCGCCCCGGCTGGGTCGGGCCCACGTCGCCGCCCCTCCGCATCCTCCGCGGCCGCCGGTCGGCCGCCCCGCCGCGCGCTCGGGGGATGGGCGAGTGGCGCCGCGCCCCGTAGCCAGACCCCTCCCTCGCGCCCCTCCCGCGCTCCCCGCCCGAGCGAAGGTTCCGGGATCGATTAAAAAAAAAAAAAAAACAAAAAAAACCCCACAACAACGCGTCCTGCCCCCAGGGCTTTGCCCGAAGGCTTCCCAGCCTAGAGCGCGAGTCAAAGGGAGCGTAATCCCTGCGCCCCAGATTGCTCTTTCTAAAACAACAGGAACACAGTGGCTGAGCTTTGTTTTATTAGAGCTATTGGCTATCAGAGGTTTTTCAAAAATATATCGCTTTAAAATAGAAAGCTGCTTTATTAAAGCACACGGAAGGCTTTTCGTGTTTGTGTCTTGTGTGCCAGATAGCAAAGGTTTGACTAGTTATCGTGGGCCCATGAAATATGAGTAGATTCTGACTTGACAAAACAAGTTTGCTTCTTCCTAGGCCCCTTAAATCATACAATGTTTTATAAAATGAAACCTTGACTTTTTCTCTTTTTTTTTTTTTTTTTTTCAAAAAAAAGATTCCCTTATTATCAGTCTGGAGTTCTGCTTTCCTCTATTCTCCCATAGATTACAATCATAACCAACTTTATGGAGTCCTTGCGACGGTATACATTTTTAAATCCCCACAACCCTATGGATACTGTGATAATCCCCATTTTACAGATTAGAAAAATTAAGTTTAGAGAAACAATAACTTTCCCAAGGTCACAGTAGTAAATGACAACGCCTGGATTCAAACTGGCTCTAGTATTTAAAAAGTCTGTCTGTATAACCACGTTGCTTTACTTATTTTAAGTCTTGTTTCCTCTGTAGCCCACCCCCTTTTTGTTCTTTGAACAAGTGAAGGGCAGATTTCACTGCAACTGAGATCCCCCCCCCCCCCCACCACCACCACCTGGGAATGCTTGCCTCTTCTCATTGTCTCTGGTCCTCTGCCACACTTGAAATTGCTTATGCATCTTTGCAGCAAGATGACTCATTCCAACAGTTCAATAATAATAGTACTACTTGATATTCCTCTAACACCTTTTCTGACCAGTTTTGGGTGCCTCTGAAGCATTATCTCATTTATCTTTCCAGTAGCTCAAAGCAGCAAACCATCTCTCTGCATTTAAGGAAACTAAGGCACAGAAAGGGCAAATGACCTTGGCCAAAGCCATATCCAGCAAGTCAGATGGGGCCTGGGTGAGAATGCAGTTTCATTGGACATTTTTCTCTCATACTCTAATTCCCCAAGGCCAGTCTGTCTTTGGAGAAAATAAGTCTACAATTACTGCTATAATTTTCCTGTCCATCTGCATACACAGGGAAAAAAATAACATCACTTTAATGTTTTCTCTTTTTGGTTCCTTTGCATTCTCCTCTTTCATTTTGCTACTTATTACTTCTTGACATCTTATCTCCTGCCCAGTCTCTGGAAAAAGTGCCCCGCCCTCCCCCTTTTCAAAAAATCAATGAATAACTAGCAGGAAATGTTCCACATTACCATCAGTGGTTACTGGTTATTACATAACAAGAAAATCAAGAGCTATTGAATTTATATTGTGCTATCTTACAAATTAAAAAATCTAAAGTGAATCTTTCTAATACCATTATAACTTTAGAAATCTATTAGTGGAGCTATATTTGACTTTTTGACTGCGTTAAGAAGTCTTTAAGTTGGCCATTTGTTGTATGAGAATTCCTTTTAGCTGTGAATCTTTGATTTTACAAGATTCATTAGTGCAAAGCATATTTTAAAAAGTGATAGATTCACTTAATAAAAATGTGTATCTTAAAAAATTACATTCACAGTACTTAAATAGTAACCTACAATCTTAAGCATAATTCTATATGTCCCTAAATTTAGGAAAGCAGTAAATAAAAAAACTAAAAGTTATATGTATATATATATATATATATATATATATATATATACACAAAATGAGGCATGCTTCTGATTTGGGGAAATGATAGCCCTCATACCTTCCAGGAACCAATAAAAGCAGCTTCATACATTAGACTGTTGTGTTCTCTGGATAATTTTCACCCTTAATGAGTAAAATAGTATTTTTTCCAAAAATTTTCCTAGAATGCCCTTTGTCTGAAACTTTATTGCCTTATCCTGGGCTGGTTTGCCTTTTGGTTGTATGTACATGTGTGTCTCCTTCACTGCAGGAAGCTGGGAGTCATGTCTTCCCCATCACTGAATCCTTCCCAGCCTTCACTCAGTACTCAAATGGTTATTGAATTTCATTTTCTTGCCAATGCCTCTACCTCCCAACAGAGTTATTTCCCAATAACATATCCCCTTTTTATCATCGTGAACCTCTTCAGTAACTGACTCAGACCTAAACTCATATCTAACCTCTGCTTTTTATTGCATTTTTTTTCATATTTCCAACCTATGAGACTATTCAATTTCTCATGTCGTGATCTAACTTTTTGAGGAGTAATATCCTATGACCATTACAGCCTTTCTGAAAAAAAGAAGAGATTTCAACAGTACTGAGCACTAAAAATAAACATCACTCCATTGATATGTAGAGGATGATCCTTGTCCTAAGGGGCTTCCAGTTCAAATATAACAGAGAAATACATATAATGATAAGAAAAACTCAAATGAAAGTTTCTTAAAATATGCGAAACAAAGAAGAACAAGGTGACATTTTGGAAAACAGCAAATCGATCCCCCCTCCCATTTTAATAAATGGGAATGAAAAATGGATGAACTCTGGAGAGTACAGAGATTCTTGAGAGAGAAAAATATTCTTTTGCTACCAAGAAACATCTATTTATACACATTAATGTTTATCAAAATCTACCAACAAAGTTTTGTAACTTTGATTAGGTCGTCTCTCCAAATATATCTGTGTTACTCTAGATGATTTGTTACACTATTAGTACACAAAATTAAGAATATTGTAAACAGTTCCTTTAATAAGTCATCTGTAGAGTGTTCTAGATCATGAAAAGTTATAAGGAAGGGCAAAATAGAGGACCCAATGAGCTCAGTGGAAATCTAGGCAGAAAGGATGGCAATTGAGGGTTTAAGTCAGGGAAGAAAAATACTTGGAAGTTGATTTAATAGGGATTTTTTTTTCTGTTAAGGAATAAATTGATAGAAGAGTTATGGATAAAATAATTTCCCTCATTCATTCAACAACCATGTATAGGCTCCCTGTTATATATGGTGTGCCAGCCAGTCTGCTGGGTCACAGGGATTAAACGACTTGGCCTCCTTTGGGCAGCTTAGAAAGGGAGATAGAGATGTAAATATTTAAGTACCTTGTAGAGGCAGCATGTCTATCCTTGTCATAGAAAGAAACCTCTGTTACAGGTGTTTTCCAGAGTGTCCTGTGAACTGCTCAAGGCCTATCTCAAACAACAGTCTTCTAACATTGATATTTTGGAGAACTCTTCAATTATGAACAGGGATAACTGAAAGAAATATGTAGCAAGCAGCACTAGTTACCCTGCTGCTGGCCAATCCCTCTGCTACACTGAGGCTCTAGACTAAGTTGGTATCTGCCTGGAGGCTTGGAAAGAGGCTTGAAAGGGAGTTCAAAAATGTCTTCGAGGAACTTACATCTGAACTTCTGGTCATGTTCAAATTAAACACCACTTCCTTTACCCCAGTTAGGAAAGCTTCAATCATCTACTTCTCTCTTTGCTATAAAAGAGAAAGACCAAAATTCAAATGGTGGAGAATTAGGAAGTATGTTCGAATGCAGGGGGCAGGGTAGAGTGAGTCAGCAGTCTGGCTGAATTTTATGCCTGGCTCTGCCATTAATTAGCTGTATGACTTTGAACAAATCATTTAACCTCTACCGCTCTTAGACCTCTGAATCCTCATCTGTAAAGTAAGAGCACTGGTGTGTTTAAGACATTACATCTGATTCTTTTTCCCCTCTAAAGTCTTCTGCTTTGACAGGGTGAGCACTCCATTAACTAAAGTTGGGGATGTTTTGTCACAGTGCAAAGACACGAGTAGGATCCCTGCTTCTAGAACTGCTTAGGATTTTCTGCCACTCAGATGGTTTGTTAATAGAGAAGGTTGGAAGAGCAGTTAACAAAGTTCTTTCACATCATATTTAACTTGTGCAAATGGCTCTGTAACATCAACACTATTAATGTGTTACGAACAGGAAAATGGGCTCCGTGAAGATACTATATAATATATCGATCAAGTGGCAGACTTAGGGTTTGAACCAGGTCTTTAGCATATCAGATTTCAAATTCCATCCACAAGGTATTTCCTTTCTCAACCTTCCTTCCTTGTGTCCTCTAGTTCCTTACTGCCAGTCACTCTCCTACCTACTGCGGATTGTGTCCGCCCTCACCACCTCACCACACCTGCTCTTCTGCGTCACTGTTGTCCCCCTGCGCGCCGCCAAGTCTAGCGGATGCTTTCAGTTCCAAGCTTTCTCGACTTCCCTGCTGTATTCACATGTCACCACTTTTACTCCTTGAAACTTTCTTTTTTTTTTTTTTTTTTTCAACATTTATTTTTATTTTTGGGACAGAGAGAGACAGAGCATGAATGGGGGAGGGGCAGAGAGAGAGAGGGAGACACAGAATCGGAAACAGGCTCCAGGCTCTGAGGCATCAGCCCAGAGCCTGACGTGGGGCTCGAACTCACGGACCGCGAGATCGTGACCTGGCTGAAGTCGGACGCTTAACCGACTGCGCCACCCAGGCGCCCCGAAACTTTCTACTCTAGGGTTTCATGACACCACTTCCCTGAAATTCTCCTGCTCTCGCTGTAGACCATCTGCAGTACGGTCACCAGGGAAGCTTATTTAATTATTGATTCCTGAGCCTCTCTCCAGACCCATTCAACCACAACCTCTGAGGATTAGACTGAGGAATCCACATCTAACAAGCATTTTGGTGATTTCTTGTGTATGGTAACTTCTGAGAACAATTCCCAGTATGATAAAATTCCCATATTTGTATTTCCAGTATAGAACTCTCTCCTGAGTTCTAGACCATATACCAAATTTCTTTGTAGACATGTTCCTTCTGGAATATTCTTTCTGGATGTTCCTCAAGTATGTCAAACTCAGCATTCCAAAACAAGTCCCTTTTGCTCCAGATATGCACCACTCCAGTGTAGTCCCCTCCTACATGGTACCAGCATCCAAACAAATAGCCACATCAAAAACTTCCAAATCATCCTCCCACAAGCAGTTGGTTAATAAATTCTATTAATTGTTCATTAAATATGTCACGAAGTTAAAGTTATCTCTCTTTCTCATTTCCTGTATCCTAATATAAGCATTCACCAATGCTACCAGAATGATCTTTTTAAAAATGCAAATCTGATTATGTTCCTTTCTTGCATAAAATCCCCTCATGGCTCAAAAAACTTAGAGGATGAAATGCAAAGCCTGTTGCCTGGCATTGGAGGTTCTTCTTGATCAGAGCACTGCCCACCTGCATGTTAGCCATATGGAATGGCCTACTGTTCTCTGAACAAACCACGCTTTTTCAAGTCTCTGTACATGCTGCTTTCTCTCTAGAATGCCCTTTTCTCTGTTTACCTAACAAACTCCTACTTATGTTTAAATTCTTAGCTCAAAAGTTATTTCCATTAAGAAGCCAGCCCTTATTCCTTCAGGGCAAATCTAGCTCCTCCTTCCACCATTCATGCTCCCATATCTTCTCTACCGAGTTATCGTTATAATCTGCATCTCGTTATCCCCCCTAAACTCCATAAATGAAAGCATTTTATTTATTTATATTTATCACCTCACTTTCAATAAATGTTATTTACATGAATGAATAATAGTACTGACATTTACATAGTGCCCTATATTTCACTCCATATTTGATATTTATTTCTGTTTGTATTACAGCCACTTGCCAGTGAGTCATGTTTCTATCCTTTCTTAGATTTAACATTCCCTTTAGCTTTTTATAGACTATCCCATATAGAAGAGAAAAAAATGGCATGGGCCCAAGAGCAGCATAGCAGTATATGAAAATAGCTGCTTTCTATAGAGCTGTCTACCTGGCTTAAAGAATTCTAAGATTTGTAGTTATATTGAGTGAGATATTGAAGGACAGGAAGGATTCTGCATTACATTTAATTTCTTAAAGAGATCTATGGAGCCATCTTTTGAATGAATTTTTCCTAGAAAAATATTGATAAAAATAATATGCAGTATTTACAAAAATCACATACTATAGCTACATGAACTGGGGAAAAATTATAAGCTATAACATATAAGGTATAAACACACCATAATTACAATTATATGTATAGCTGTAAGTGATAAAGATTATCAGATCTCTTGCCTTAAGCCCGAGGAATAAATGGAAAGATAAAGGGGAATCCTTTTCTCCCTCATTGTTGGTGTTTTACATTGTGTACCAGTATTCTCTGAACAATTTTTCTTTAATGTTTTAAGTCGCTATCTGCTTAAAACAAAAAAATTTTCTTCCATCAGATAATTCATATAGTTTAATAAAAAATTATGTACACACATGTGTATATGTATATATTTTTTCAACCAATGTTTCTCAGTTTCCATTTCTTCAGTTTCCAATTGTTTATTTCAGTTCCATGTAGAATTATATAAATTGTAATCTCAGATGGAGTATCTGCAGTTAACTGTAATATATCATATAGCTCAAATTAAGGAAAATGTAATGTGAATGCAAATTTTGTATCATCATAGGCACTGCCTTGTATATAGTTAGTATTCAACAAATGCTTAGTAATGGAGCGCATCGTAAAATAACAGTGCTAGGGGAAAAACTGGAGGCTTTTTAACAAAGCTCTTCTGTTTCAGATACATTTTTCTTAAAATCAAGCAGTTATAAATTCAGAAGTGTCTCATCACTGAATTTCTGATCTGAAGAACATGCATGTTTGACCTAGGAAGATTTTTAAAAATATATGAATAATTACAATGGGAAATTAATAGGTTTAAAATGAAAAAGGGCTAAAAAATATAAATCACATCTGCTTAAATTTCTCTCTTTCTACATGATTGCGTATGGGCAACCGAGGGAAGAAGAGAGACTGAGCTGGAGCACAGCTCCAGCCTTGTTGTCCACTCGCGGCCTGTCCTGCTACAACCGTGTGAGGATCTGAACCTAGGAAACAACACTGTCTGGAGTCGTGTGTATTACTCTATTTCCAGGTGTGTCATTTTGTGCCCAACTTGACCATTTTTTTTTAATGTTTTTATTATTGAGAGAGAGACAGACAGACACAGAGCACAGTGGGGGAGGGGCAGAGAGAGAGAGGGAGACACAGAATCCGAAGCAGGCTCCAGGCTCTGAGGTGTCAGCTCAGAGTCTGACATGGGACTCGAACCCATGAATTGTAAGATCATGACTTGAGTCCAAGTTGGACGCTCAACAGACTGAGCCATCCAGGTGCCCGTCTTTTTTTTTAAGTTTATTTATTTATTCTGAGAGAGAGAGAGCACAAGCGGGGGAGGAACAGCAGAGAGAGAAGGAGAGAGAGAGAATTCCAAGCAGGCTCTGCACCATCAGCACAGAGCCCAAAGTGGGGCTTGAACCCACAAACTGTGAGATCATGAGCCGAAACCAAGAGTCAGATGCTTAGCCAACCGAGCCACCCAGATACTTCCCAACTTGACCATTTCTATCAAAGAGACAGAATTAGCTATTTGTTTTTTACTAGACCATTTTTTTAAAGTTTTTTGTTTTTTTGGGCAATCTTGATAAAAGGGTAATTTTCAGATTTTTATAATTGTCATAACATTCATCATAGGCAAAATGCAATTAATTGTGTTTGTCAGCAATATTAAACATGCTCAGAAATCAGTTGCTATTCTAAATATTGATGAAAATAAAAGAATCGCTTGTGTTCACAAGCAAAAAAAATGGTGCTAAATATTTTGATAGCTGGAGAAATTTTTCTTTTTATACCATTGTGTGCTCTGTAGTAACTAATCTTTATTACACTTGATTAGAGATCCTTTATCTGCAGTTTATTGATTCATCCACTTTAAGTAATAGATACTTTTCATGAATCTAGTATATATCATACACTAGGCTAGGGATAGTGGTGACACAAAGAAAAATAAATTCAGGTTTGGGCCTTCAAGGCATTGCAGTCAACCTGGGGTAGAAAGGAGTGGGGAAAAGATAAACACACAAATAATATATCAGTAACAAATGGTATGATACGTACTGCGCATGATGGAAAACAAAAGCTTGTAAAAAGGGCATCCATTCTGCAAACATGGGGAGAGGTGATCAGGTAGGCCTTCCTGGAGAAAGTGGTACCCTACTTACTGTTGTTAATTAATATTATCTCTACAAGGGTTTCTTGAAATGGTAAATGATACCTTAAGCTGATTCTGCCCTTCTTCCTCCCTCCTCCAGTTCTTTTAAGGTACTAGGTACAAGAGGTCCAGAGCCATGCATGGCAGAAATTATTGACCCCAACATCATTTCTCCTTTGTTAGATCCCACCCCCCACCCCACCCCACTGATTTTTTTTTTTTGCTGGGTGTTTGGATGCTTTAAATAAAGATGCATTGGGGCACCTGGGTGGCTCAGTCGGTTAAGCGTCCCATTCTTGATTTCGGAAAAGGTCATGATCTCACAGTTCATGAGTTCAAGCCCTACATGAAGCTCTACGCTGACAGTGTGGAGCCTGCTTGAGATTCTCCTTCTCTCTGTCTGTCTGTCTGTCTGTCTCTCTCTCTCTCTTTCTCTCCCTCTCTTACCTCCTTTCTCTCTGCCCTTCCCCTGCTAGCTATCTCAAAATAAATAAACAAATTTAAAGATGTATTTCCCAGGTACCCTTTTATCAAGATGTGAGCCCTTGGGTTGGGTTTAGGTAAGTGGGATATAAACAGAGAAATGTATGGCAGATTATGGGACATGTCCTTGAAAGATGATTGATAAATACTTGGTCCTGCTTCTCTCCCTCTTCCTCAGCCTCCTGCTTGGAATGTGGATGAAGTGGCTGTAGGTCTTTGTTGGATGAAGAAGGCAAAGGCCACCCAAGGGATGGCTACATCTGGATGTAGCCTAAGTCCCTAAGAGTTACAGGCAGTGGAGCCACCATAACTGCTCTGAACTTACAAGTGGAGGAGAAATCAAATTCTGTCTTGATTAAGCTAATGCTATCTTGTGGGGGAGGGGAGCTTCTGTTACTCTCAGATAAACCTAATTTTATCTAATGTATCACATCTATCTTATTTAACAGCACTTAGTACATGTTGGGTGCTCAATAATTTCTTAAATGAATGAATTAATGTATGAATCTCCAAACACATCAAAATTTCATACATAAAATTTGCCTCATGCCTCGGTAACTCCTGATTATTCTTTTGGATGAGCCAGCTTTTCTCTCACTTACCTTATTATTTACTGAGAATAAGGTAGACCCTTACAGATCTTTAACTCATTCTGATAATTAGATTATTAATATCTTTAAAATTAAAAGGATTTTTTAAAAAAATCTTTTTTTTTTAAAGTTTATTTATTTTGAGAGAGAGAGAAAGAGAGAAAGCATGGCTTGGGGATGAGCAGAGGGAGGAAGAGAGAGAGAATCCCAAAAGGCTCCACACTGTCATCATGGAGCCCAATGCATAGGGTCAAGCCCATGAAACCCCAGATCATGACCTGAACTGAAGTTGATGCTTAACCTACAAGCCACCCAGGAGCCCCTAATTTCTTTAATATTTTAATTTGAACTACAATAGTAAAATTTAGTTAACTAAATTTTCCAAATATCCATACTACTTTACTCTCTTTATAGACTACACATTGCCAATATATCATTGCAAACAAAAAGGAAACTTGACAGAATACTTGAACCAATAGGTACCATTGCCAACCATGCGCTGATGGACATATGTTGTGTTGTGTTTATGTCCTGTCTACCCAGCTCTCAGGGACAGGCTCAGAATACTAACCATCACTTTTATCAAAATTCTCCCCAAAACACAGTCTGCAAAAAAGTTCTACTCATTACAGGCAAGACAAAGTTGTCAAGAAGATTTATATCATCTAGATTGTTCTACATATAATGAAATCTGAAGAGTAATCATTTTAGAAAACATTAAAAAAAACTTTCAAATTGTTCCAGTCCATTACTTGGTAGTGCATTTTTATTAACCATTTTGAGATGCAGCAAAGAGCACTGACTCAGAGATCTAAGCTTTGAACAGCTTTGATACAGGTTATTGTCACTTTCCATCTCTCTGTAAAATGGCGGAACGTTTACCCACCACATTTCATTATGTGTGTTGAAACAGATAACATCTTGAAATAGCTTGAACTGCTCAGATATAAATGTCTTAAAATAAAGATGGCATTTTCCTAGAGTAGAGAAGAAAGAAAGGTAATTTAAATTAGTAGTAATTTGCATGCTGTTCCTATCTCTGGGCAGCTTGCTGTGATTTTTCCTCTATAGTCCATCACTTATTTTCAAAATGATTATTCAAAAATAAAACTAGAGCAGCAGTTGTTTCCTTCTGAAATAGTTGTATATAGGAATTGTCCTCTATGAAATTATACTTAATTTGGCAATGGAGATCAGGTGCTTCTAAAAACAGTTGAAAGGAGGAAAGGGAGGAAGGGAGGAAGGAAGACAGGGAGAAAGGGAAAAGAACCACACTATCCAAGATTCTGATTATCTATGAGTTAATGCTTAGAAGCTCAAATTGATTTTCCAAAGTCTTTCTTTTTTTTCTGCTCAATACCCTCATTATAGAAAACTTCATCGAATAATTTTTTCTTCTGGACCAGAAGAATCCTTCTTCAGAAGTAACTTTCTTGGGGCACCTGCTGGCTCAGTCAGCAGAGCATGTGACTCTTGATCTCCAGGTCATGAGTTTGAGCCCCACGTTAAGGGTAGAGATTACTTAAAAAGAAGAAGAAGAAGAAGAAGAAGAAGAAGAAACTTTTTCTTTTCCTATCCCTTCATACTTAAAGGTTAATGGTTGCAATGCTGCAGGAGTACATATAATCCAGTGCAATGAGAATCAGAAAGGAGAGTACAAAGAAGGCCACTGGTGGAGATGGGTTAGGGAAAAGGGCTGAGTGATTCACAGAATGAAGGATCTTCATCAAGCAATAAAAATGGATTGCAAAATTGTTCCAAGATAATTTATGTACCTAAATAGTAGCCTCCTGTACTACTATATTCAGGAAAAACTCCTCAAATCAGAATTGCTATGACTTGTATGAGCCTCATTTTCTTTATCTTATCTTGTTTTCTTGTTTTTGTTTTTGTTTTTTTTTTTAATCTTGTTTTACAGATGAGGAAGGAGAGGCAGGATCAGCTACATAATTTCTGGGGCCCAATGGAAAATGAAAATGTTGGGCTTCTTGTTCAAAAATCATTAGGCATTTCAAGATGGCGTCAATAAACCAATCATAGCATACTTCTGAGGGCAGAGGCTTGTGTGACTGCACAGGTTGCATGCCTAGGAAGCCAGTTGTGAGGTCACCAAGGTTAAATTATTTGCTGAAGGGGATGAAACTGGTTAGGAACAGAAGTAACCTCCTGATTCCTTGTTTAGTTTTTTTTTTTCCCTCTGCATTTTATTACTTTTCTATATTCACTTCATTTTTAGCTCAGAATAATGTATATTTATTCTTTCATTCTTTAATAAGTATTTTTTGAATACAGACTGTGTGACAGGCACTATATTAAGCACTGAAGAAACAATTATAAGATAATTCCTTTCCTTAAGTACTACTTTACACTGGGTGCATAAAAAGGACATTAGGAAAAATTCCATTTCTACAGAGGTGTGGAGAAGTTGAACTCCCATATGCTATTAGTGAGAGTTAAATAGGTGTTAATTTTTTGGAGGGCAACCTGGCCATACAAGAAAAATGTCTTAAAATTGGTATGCCCTTTGGCCCAGAAAGAACACTTACTGGAATTTATACTAAAGCAAAAATAAGAGATGTGGGCAAAGTTATATGCACAGAGTTGTTCATCACATGATTTGTTTTTTCATAAGTGCTCAAGAATTTGGGTTTTATTGGGCACATTTTGTTATACCCATGCTGTTAACACATGACCATTAAAAATGTGGTTTTAGAAGACTACTAACATAAAATGTTTGTAATATATAATTAGTGAAAAATCAAGGTTTAAACTAGTATGTATAGCATGGTAACTTTTTCTTTCCTTCTTTCTTTTTTTCTTTTGCTAGAAAATATCTATAACTAGGAAAGCAGGGAAGGACACATACCCAAATGATAGTAATTAACCTTTTGTAATTTGTTTTTCTCTGTACTTAGTTGTATTTTTTAATATTTTGGTTTTGTATTGAGATATAATTGACATATAACGTATTATTTTCAGGTCAATATTTCCTTATTGAGCATGTATTGTTATTTTTTAACGTTTATTTATTATTGAGAGACAGAGAGAGACAGAGCATGAGCATGGCAGGGGCAGAGAGAGGAGGAGACACAGAATCTGAAGGAGGCTCCAGGTTCTGAGCTGTTAGCACAGAGCCTGACGAGGGGCTCAAACTCACAAACCCAGTGAGATCATGACCTGAGCCAAAGTCAGACGCTTCGCTGACTGAGCCACCCAGGTGTCCCAAGTATATATTATTTTTATAATGAGACAGAATTTTAAGTTCTACCTGTATTAAACTGTGAAAATCTATGTTTTCTTTTTTTTAATTTATTATTAATTTTTTAATGGTTATCTTTGAGAGGGAGAGATACAGAGAGGGAGAGAGTGGAGGAGAGCTAGAGAGAGAGGGAGACACAGAATCCGAAGCAGACTCCAGGCTCTGAGCTGTCAGCACAGACATGGGGCTCAAACTCATGAACCGTGACATCATGACCTGAGCCAAAGGCAGGCACTTAACTGAGCCACCCAGGTGTCCCTATGTTACCTTTTCTTTTTTTTTTTTTTAATGTTTATTTATTTATTCTGAGAGAGAGCACAAGTAGGGGAGGGGCAGAGAGAGAGGGAGAGACAGAATCCCAAGCAAGCTCTGCACAGCCAGCACAGAGCCTAATGCTAAGCTTGGTCTCATGAACTGTGAGATCATGACCTAAGCCAAGATCAAGAGTCAGATGCTTAACCAACTAAGCCACCAGGCACCCTGAAAATCTATGTTTTCTTAAATATCTTCAAAAGAAGGGCAGCAATTCTACATTTTGCCATTGGAAAAAATTAATGTTTAAATGCCACATGTAAAAGTTCATGATAGACTAACCTAAATGTCCATCATAAACATGGGTGAATTGAAATATTCCCCTTGTAGTTGAAAGAATTCTTACAGGTCATGTGATCTAACTCCCAACTAAAGTAGAAATTGACTTTGTCATCCTTGAAAAGTGATTTAAACTTACTGAATTTAGAGGTAGAATCTTTTTATTCACAAAATACAGGATCTTACCTACATTACAACAAAGAGAAGCCAGTTTGGAATCAGAGCACCAATATTCTGTAACTACACTTGAATATTTGGGTAGAATTATGCATGGTAAAGGAAGGAATTGGTATGTTACTGAATAGATGTTCTCTAAAAAAATCCATCCAAATTGGAGAGTTGCTTTTGGTCACTATACCTTTTATTTAGTGTGTGTTTAGTGTTACCATCCACCAGAGACTTTGCTTTTAAATGCAGGGCTAAGAAAATGAATAGTTCCCCTGGAGCACTCTCACAGGGGCTGATCTTCCAGATCTAACCATAAAAACACTTAATATAAGGGCTTCACTCGGAACCTCACTTGGCAATTTCTTATAATGTTTGTAATATTATGGGTAAAAATTTGTTTTTGTAATCATTACATTGTGTAAAGTGAAAAGGCAACTTTAAAAAACATGAAATTAAAAAAAAACAAACACACACAAATAATCAATGGTCTCGTGCCATTTTAATTTTTTTTTATTTTTTAAAAAATATTTTTATTTATTTTTGAGGGAGAGAGAGAGACAAAGCATGGGGGGGGGGGGACAGAGAAAGAGGGAGACACAGAATTGGAAGCAGGCTCCAGGCTCTAAGCGGTCAGCACAGAGCCCAACACGAGGCTCAAACTTGTGAACCACGAGATCATGACCTGAGCCAAAGTCGGACGTTTAACTGACTGAGCCACTCAGGCACCCTGGTTTGGTGCCATATTTAAATCCTAATTTTGTAAGAAAGAAAATATGTTTAGAAAAATGTGTAGAGAATCATGAGAAAATATGAATAGTAATTATCTCCGGGGAAAAGCTGATGATAAAATTTCAGAATAACAGAATGATTTCTAAGAGGACAATTCCTTTAGAGCAATGCTGAATGCAGCACACTACTAGAAAGAAATTCAACACGTCTTAAGAGCGTGCTGCCGGAAAGAGTCTATTGCATCGAACTTGGCCGTTCCCTTACTCCAAAATTCCATTTTGTTTTGTTTCGTTTTGTTTTTGTTTACCTTCTGCCCTGTAAATACCACTTAAATGCTCTACACTAGTGGATCTTAACATTTTTTTTTTTAACTTCAAAAAAGGTCATTGATAATTGTTATGCTTTTAGTGTCTACACTGACTGGGATACACACACACACACACACACACACACACCCCAACAGACACACAGGCACACACACTTTGATTCCTACTCACTGTACTTGCTCTACACCCCAGATTTCCAAGACAAATGGTCTTTAGAAATTGCTGCTCTATATCTTTTAGCATTTGATAAATAAACTTGGTTTAGTACCCTGTGTAATGACAAAGATGGTAGTAAAATTACTTTTCCTTAAAAATGACAGCTGCCAAAACAACCACAAAAGCCCATGTTTCATAGCTTGCAACATACTTTCTTTTCCAGAAAATATTCCAAAAATATGTGTTCACCACTGGTGTTCTGTGAATTCTTTAAGCCCCACAACAATTCCTATAGTGTTCCCTGTAACCACGAACTTGACCAACTTTGTGACAATGCAGTCAGATTAAATTTGTGACTTAAGAATTATATCTATGTTAGTTTCCTCTCTCCTCCATTTTCCCTGCACCTGCAAAAACACAATACAAGCAACAACTACACATCCCTTCTTAGCATCATGGTGTCTTTTCTTCTCCTCCTCTCCCCGCTTCCTAGCCGTCAGAGCTCACGATCCTTTCTGGTCTCTGTGTAGTTCTACCTTTTCTCCCACCCACCTCCTTCCGGATACCCCTTCGGCACCAGTGTTATCCTAAGAGCTACTGGGGATTTTGCCACATCCTTCTTTTTAAAACACGATCTAGAGAATAGAGAAGAAAAGAAATTTGCTTTAAAGTTGAGTGTTTGTTTATTTTGCAGAGGTCACAGATCATAGCACACCCATTAAAATTAATGTGACTTTTCAACTTAAAAGAATTAACCCAAGGAGAATCTCTTCAAGGAGAAATAATGCTTTATAGACTGGGGTGAAGATGGCCAGTAGAAAAAGGTCCTTTTGAGAGTGAAATCTATCCAATCATATGAAAACCCTCCATTATTAATAGATCTCATTATTAATAGATTTGTAGAATTGAGTGACGTTGGTAAGATTTTTAACAAACAAGTAGCCTATGTGACAACATTAACTAATGCAGTAAGTAAAGACTATAACAAAAATTCAATAGTAAGAAAATGAAACATTGAAGATAAAAATATTCAAAGAAATGATTCATTTTGCCTTATCCTTGGGTAGGTAAGAATAAAGGAATCAAAAGCGTAAAAGGGGGAGAAGGCAT